>NC_042615.1:836427477-836612660 GCF_901001135.1 Rhinatrema bivittatum
AGCACTATTACGTGGAAGTTAGTTGATGAGCACTATTACATGGAAGTTACGTGTGATGAGCGCTATTACATGGATTACGTGTGATGAGCGCTATTACTTGGAAGTTACGTGTGATGAGCACTATTACGTGGAAGTTATGTGTGATGAGCGCTATTACGTGGAAGTTATGTGTGATGAGCGCTATTACATGGAGGTTACATGTGATGAGCACTATTGCTCACTGAGGCAGAAGATTGCTGGGCACCACTGCACACTTTTTTTTTTTTTAAATATTTTTATTGGCACTGTCTGTAAAACAATTCAGTAACAGTAATCAGTGTGATAACAGTTAAGCACATAACAATAAACTTTGAACATATACCGGAGTACCTCATTTTTATTTTTCCCCCCATTTCCCCCCCTCCCGTTCCCCTACTATTCCCTTCCCCCCACTCCCCTGTTGCAGAATAGCGCTAGAGTTACAGTACAGGTCGACACTACAATTCCCCATACTCATCACAGCCTGTCTTCCATAACATATTCCACTTAGGTCTACTCAGAGCTTCCCCTGGCGTTTCCCTGACTGGGGTACCCATGGACTATCTTTAAGGAACATCTCCCCAGGTCCAATATCACGTTTATCTCACAAGTCCTTATACCATCGGAGATAAGGTTCCCAGACCAAGACATGCTTCTATATCTTGTCAAGTTGTTGGGCCCGAAGATAATGCCATAAGTGGATCTGCCAGAGTCTATGTGAGATAGTAAACTTTGTCGGTACCCAGGCAGATCTAGCATGCCGCCACCTCCTGGTGTGCCGCACAGAGTACATGATGAATTAAAGTCCGTTTCAACGCGCGTTCCATGAGTTCGGGTATGCTGAAAGCAGTATACTTCTGGCTGCATTACCATAGAGATATTCAGCATCTGGTGAATCATAGTTTGTACCTGTCGCCAAAACGGTACTAGCTTGGGGCAGCTCCACCATACGTGGAGGAAAGTGCCCTCCTGTCCACAGTTCCTCCAGCAGTTCGCCCCTTGCGTGGCATATATTTTATGTAATTTAACAGGTGTTAGATACCATCTGGACAATATTTTATAGTTAGTTTCCAGTATATTCGCCGAGATGGAGTGTCGAAGCATAAAGCCAAAACATTGCTTCCATTGCCCAGCAGACCAGTGTAGTTGCAACTCCCCTTCCCAGTCCCGCTGGTAACGAGCCTCCGAGCCCTCTGAGGCCGCCAGCCAAGTGTAAATATTGGAGATAGTCCCCTTCAGTCCCTCATGAGCACAGCACATGGCCTCAAAGTTCGTTTTTGCCCTGAACACTTCGTCCATGCGGGGTAAGTCCAACATGCAATGTCGCAATTGTAAATAATAATAATACTCTGTGTCCGGAAGACCATATTGGCTTTGTAAGTCCCGAAAAGACATCATTTGCTTTTCCTTTATCAATTGGCCAAAGTGCCATAGTCCCCACTTCCCCCACCGATCAGACGGTCCCCCCTCACCAGAGACCCATTGATTAGTCTTATATAAACCAATTGGTAACAATGGTGAGACCAGACAGGACCCAGTTAAGCGCAATCTATGTTTCTGCCATAACCGCAGTGTGACCTGCGTAAATGGATTAACCACATCCCGAGTTCTAGATTTCCTAGGCATCCCCCACACTTGATGCGATAGAGATACCCCACCTCCAGTATCTTGTTCAATCTGAGCCCATTGTTTCAGGTCCTTTCCCCCTACCCATTCCGGAATGACCCTTAATTGGGCTGCGAAATAATACCGGCCAAAATCCGGCACCGCCAATCCCCCGGCCTCCCGGGATTTATGGAGGACCTGTCTAGTGATGCGGGGTGGCCTCCTCTGCCAAATAAAGTGAAATATCCTAGTATGCAGCCTTTTCAGGAAGGCAGTGGGGACATCTATGGGCAGTGTCTGGAAGAAATAAAGCCATCGTGGCAGCACATTCATTTTAATTGTGGCCACCCTCCCCAACCAGGAGAGCCTATAGGGGCCCCATATCTCCAAATCCCTTGCTGTTTTTGACATCAGAGGTACGTAATTTAAGGAAAACAGCTGTTGCCAATCCGCAGTAAGCCTGATACCAAGATAATTTAGGCCCTTTGTAGCCCATTTAAATGGGAAATGTTCTTGAATGCTAAGTCTCTGGGCATCTGTAAGCGTAAGGTTCAGAATTTCCGTTTTTGTCATATTAACCTTAAAGCCCGATATGGCACTAAAGCTCTCCATTTCCTGTACCAAAATGGGCAAAGTCAGCTGGGGATTTGCAATAGAGAATAAGATGTCGTCAGCAAATAACGAGATCTTGTACTGAGCGTCCCCACATGCTATACCTCTAATATCTTTGTTTTGTCGCACCTTAGTCACGAAGGGTTCCATGAACAGCGCGAATAGCAGCGGGGAGAGGGGGCACCCCTGTCTAGTGCCACGTCCCAAAGCAAAGCTGGGAGAGTAAGAGCCATTTATTTTTATGCAGGCCTTGGGAGACAAGTACATTGCTGCAATCCAGGCCCTAAAATTGTCCCCCAACCCCACCTTTCGCAACACACCAAACAGGAAATCCCAGTCCACCCTGTCAAATGCCTTTTCGGCATCCACTCCAATTAACACTGATGGAATATTGTGCCTTCGCGCTGTCCATATTAAATTAACCACTTTTCTAATATTGTCCCCGGCCTGTCTGCCCGGAATGAACCCCGCTTGGTCCGGGTGTATCAGCCTATGCATCACCATATTCAACCTATGGGCTAAAACCTTGGCCAATATCTTCAAATCCAAATTCAGGAGGGATATAGGTCTATAAGAGCCACACACAGACTTATCCTTCCCCGGCTTAGGTATCACCGTTATGCCAGCGAGCTCCATAGTAGTAGGCAAGGTATGTGTAGTGAGCAGGTCATTATAGACCGCCTGCAAACGGGGGATCAAAAGATCCTTAAATTTCTTTAAAAAAGGCCTGTAAATCCATCTAAGCCGGGCGCTTTAAAGGGTTTAAGACTTATTATAGCATCAGAAATCTCCCCCTTAGTGATATGCATATCTAAATTTCGGGATTGGGCGGCCGTTAAAGTTGGCATCTGGGTCTCCTGCAAATAGGCCTCAATGCGCTCAGGAGGGGTGTGCGGCCCTGGCGAATATAACTCAGTATAGAATTGGGCAAACCTATTCCGAATGCCCTTGTTATCCAGTATGTAATTGCCCTGGGGGTCTTTAATTTTAAAAATCGTGCTCTGGGCGATCTGTTGTTTTAACTGTCGTGCCAACCATCTTCCCGGCTTATTCCTTTCTAGAAAGTGAAACCCCCTATTTTTGTCCAACTTATCCAGTATTTCACCGTCCAGTAAAATACGTAGTTCATTTCTCTTTTTATCTAACTCCCTTAATGTACACCACCCTCCAAATTGTTTATGTTTCCTTTCCAGTTTCCCAATAGCTAAGAGTAGCTCCTCCCTCGCCTTTTTATGCTCTTTCTGTTTAGCTGCTGCTCGGGCTATGAGCTTCCCACGGATTACAGCCTTAAAACAATTCCAGACCATCCCTAAAGGTACCTCACCATTGTCATTTAATTTGAAATACTCCTGGATGTCTTGTGATAAGGATTCACAGAAGTGGGGGTCCGCTAATAAACCATTATTCAGTCTCCAGTACTGAGACCCAATTTCCTCCGACGCCAATCGAAAGGTACCCTGTATATTTGCATGGTCAGACCATATAATATGTCCAATCTTAACCTCACTACAGCCCGTGGTCCAAGGTTTGCTCCCCAGCCACATATCAATACGCGAGTACGTCCCGTGCACTCTGGAATAGAATGAGTAGTCCCTTTCCCTTGGATGTTGTCGCCATATGTCTACGAGTCCCCAGTGCTCCATCACCAGTTTGAGCCTCTCCCTGTGCTCTTTACTCCCTCCCCCGGGCCACTGGCTATGATCTAAGTGGGGATTCAGAATAGTATTAAATAGAGATGTGAATCGTGTTCTCGATCGTCTTAACGATCGATTTCGGCTGGGAGGGGGAGGGAATAGTATTGTTGCCGTTTGGGTGTGTAAAGTATCGTGAAAATCGTTAAAATCGTGAGCCGGCACACTAAAACCCCCTAAAACCCACCCCAGACCCTTTAAATTAAATCCCCCACCCTCCCGAACCCCCCCCAAATGCCTTAAATTACCTGGGGGTCCAGCGGCACACTAAAACACGGCACACTAAAACCCCCTAAAACCCACCCCGACCCTTTAAATTAAATCCCCCACCCTCCCGAACCCCCCCCCCCAAATGCCTTAAATTACCTGGGGGTCCGTAGCGGCGGTCCGTAGCTTAAATTACCTCCGTAGCCTTAAATTACCTCCGTAGCGGCGGTCCGTAGCTAAATCGGGGGAAGGGAGAGAGCAGGAAAACCGGCACACCAAATCGTGTAGTCTTCAGCCGGCGCCATTTTGCAAAATGGCCGCCGCAAAATGGCGGCGGACATAGACCAAAACGATTCGACGCAGGAGGTCGTTCCGGACCCCCGCTGGACTTTTGGCAAGTCTTGTGGGGGTCAGGAGGCCCCCCCAAGCTGGCCAAAAGTTCCTGGGGGTCCAGCGGGGGTCCGGGAGCAATTTCCTGCCGCGAATCGTTTTCCGTACGGAAAATGGCGCCGGCAGGAGATCGACTGCAGGAGGTCGGTCAGCGGGGGTCCGGAACCCTCGCTGAACGACCTCCTGCAGTCGATCTCCTGCCGGCGCCATTTTCCGTACGGAAAACGATTCGCGGCAGGAAATCGCTCCCGGACCCCCGCTGGACCCCCAGGTAATTTAAGGCATTTGGGGGGGGGGTTCGGGAGGGTGGGGGATTTAATTTAAAGGGTCGGGGGTGGGGTTTAGGGGTTTTAGTGTGCTGGTTTTCCTGCCCTCCCCCTTCCCCTGATTTACGATTTTTTGACGATAAATCGGGGGAATTGGTATTGTATCGTGGCCCTAACGATTTTTGACGATTTAAAATATATCGGACGATATTTTAAATCGTCAAAAAACGATTCACATCCCTAATATATATTAATCAAAGTAACCAGGATATTATCAAGTTTAGCCACCACGGCAATATATCTACCTTGCCGGTCTTTTTTGCTATCTAGGATTTCTACCTTAAGGTGTTTAGCAAACAAAATACCCACCCCTCCTTTCTTTTTCCCTTCCCCATTAGATGCCAATAATATAGTGGGGAACTCCTTATCCCGGAGTAATTTCTCATCCTTTCTCAACAAGTGTGTTTCTTGTACAAAGTAAATGGAGGCCTTCTGCGCCTTTGCATCTTTAAACAACAACTGTCGTTTCCTCGGGTGATTCAGGCCTTTAACATTTAGGGATACCAATCGTAGTTCAGCCATAATCAGGAAAGAATAAGAACAGGCTGTAAGTGATCATGCCCCCCGCTGTGTCAGCCGCACCCCAGGCTACCCTCCGTAGCTTTTTGTAGAATCGTATCTCATATCCCCCCCAATAGCCCTCCCCCCAGCCCTAGCCATTCTTAGTGAGGTATTCATCCTCACCCACAACGTAAAAGAGGAAGAACATCATCCCGTGTAGCTTATGCCAAACAACTGAATAACAACATTAATCACAACTGCTGTTTAGAAACTTCCCTCCCCCGCCCCTCCACCCTTCGAACATACTCGTAGTGTTATTCTTTGCTCTCCCGATGCTGCGGGATGGATATCTGGGCAGTAGCTATGCCCGCTCAGGGCACATTAGTACATCCGCAGCAGGGGTCACCAGTCATTGAAACTCACTCCTGCCCAAGGCCTTGCATCTCCAGTCCGCTGGATCAATCAATCTGCGGGGGTCCCATGCCCCTCCTTAATGCCGTCCTGTCTTCGTAGGCGCTTTCCTCCTTTTCCCGCTCGTTGCCAGCGGGGGCCCATCCCAGCTCTGCCGGCTTGTATGCCAGCTTCCGATCCGTTTGTCTCTATGCCACGCTGTCGCAGGAACTTTTCTGCCTCCACTGGCCGTCTAGCCACACAAGTGTCCCCACTTATTGTGAATAATATTCCAAACGGATACAGCCATCTATAGCGCACATTTTCAGCCCGCAGGGTGTCTGTAACGCTTTTCATCTCCCTGCGCTTCTGCAGGGTTACGGACGAGAGATCATGAAATATATGAATTAGCTCCCCCCGCCATTTTATCTGGCGAAGCGTGCGTGCCTTAGCCATTATTAGCTCCTTTACTGCAAAATTGTGCAGACAGGCGATGATATCTCTAGGTTTGTTAGTGACAGGCTTACCTAGAGTTCGGTGCGCTCGTTCAATAACTATAGGCCGTTCATAGGGTTCCTGGGCCTCCATACTGAGCACTGCTTTGCATATTTCTTGCACCAGTGCAGCATAATCCATAGTCCCTTCTTGTTCCGGGATCCCCCGTATACGTATGTTGCAGCGCCGCTGCCTATTTTCTAGGTCTTCCATTTTGTTTAGCAGTTCGTCTCTTGATTGCTGGAGGAGCTGGATTTCCTTAGAATGCTGTAGGATGGCTATGGCCTGTTCGTCAGCGCCCTGCTCCACCACGTGGAGCCTTTCTCCCAGATCTTCAACCTCAGTCCGCAACGCCCCGATGCTCTCTTTAATTTCGGCCTTTAGGGTGTGTATAATTTCCCTCTTTGCCTCCTGGAGCCAGATTTTAATGTCGTTCCCTTCAGCGCTGTTACCGCCGCTGGCCTCCACACTCTGCCCCAAGGTGCGCGCTGTGCCATCCGCCATATTGCCTTCCTCCTCTATCAGCGGCCCAGGCGGTCTCGCAGCAGTACCTCCGTATGAGAATTCAGAGAGGTCGACAGTCTTGCGGCGAGTGGTCATCCTGCTCACCAGCGTGGGGAAACGCTTCGGGGCTGTTTTGCGGGACGTTTCGCTATTTTTTACGGCATAAATTTCCCGCAGCTACCCGGAGCTAGGAGACTACCCGTCCATGCGCCTCGGGTGACGTCACTTCCTCACTCTGCACACTTCTTAATGTGCCAAAATTAACTCCAACCCCGGACTTAAATCAATCTGTGAGTCAAAGGCTCAGGAGAAATTTAAAAAATAGTGTCCTATGTGGTTCCTTCCTTTATTCTTAAACACCTACTGCTTGCAGTGTTTAAGAATAAAGGTATCATGGAACGGCTTGATGGAAAAAAAAACTCCACCATTCTGGGGGCATAATACACACACACACACACACACACACACACACACAACAGACAAGCTCCAGGCGGTGTCCAGAAAGTGACATGAACGGGGATAAAATGGAAGTTCATGTTGAGCGTCCGTTGCAATTGTGGGTACACAGCCATGTCTCTTGGGTGCCCGATGCATTTGAGCACTAGGGACACATAATTCTTCCCTAGCTCATCCTTATTAACACAGCAGCTCATTAAGATATAGCATCGGGCGATCAGGAGATGTCCGCATTAAGAAAACGGGCGATCAATACATTTTATTACAACGGCCCCAATAGTAACACAGTAGGATGTGTCTCCCAGGGCTACTTCCCAGGAGGGAAAAGTTACGTTGACCGTCATGACTGGCGATTCATTTATTAGGAATGTAGATAGCTGGGTGGCTGGTGGATGCGAGGCTGCCTGTTAACATTTTTTATTCTATTTATTCTATTTATTTATTTATTTATTTATCGAGTTATATACTGTCGTTCGGTTTTGCCATCACAACGGTTTACAAAGTTTCAATGTTTAACAGAGTTTCCAAAAGGTTCCTGTCTGCCTGGGGTGAAGGTGTTGGACCTCACTCGGCTGTTGTGATACATGTGGGCAATCTCTGAAATGCTCCTTGTTCCACGTGCAGGTCCCCAGAGACAGGCAGAGCTCCGGAGTCTCAATGCGTGGATGAGATGATGGTGCAAGGAAGAGGGATTCAGTTTTGTAAGGAACTGGGGAACCTTGTTACTGGCACTAACCTTTAAAAAGGAGATAGAGCAGCTTTTAAACTAGAACAGTTCATGGTTCGGAGAGAGGTATCTTCAAAGGATACTAATGATGCATTAGAATTAGGGCATCCCGACAGTGAGGTTCCAATAATAAGAAAAGTAGTCCAAATGCCTGTAACTAAAAACACACCTGAGCTAAAAAATTAAGAACATAAGAACATAAGAAAATGCCATACTGGGTCAGACCAAGGATCCATCAAGCCCAGCATCCTGTTTCCAACAGTGGCCAATCCAGGCCATAAGAACCTGGCAAGTACCCAAAAACTAAGTCTATTCCATGTTACCATTGCTAATGTCAGTGGCTATTCTCTAAGTGAACTTAATAGCAGGTAATGGACTTCTCCTCCAAGAACTTATCCAATCCTTTTTTAAACACAGCTATACTAACTGCACTAACTTATCCCTATCAATTAAAAAGCAGAATGAAAATACAAACAAAAAACAAACTTTGAAATGTTTGTATGCTAATGCCAGAAGTCTAAGAAGTAAGATGGGAGAATTAGAATGTATAGCAGTGAATGATGACATAGACTTAATTGGCATCTCAGAGACCTGGTGGAAGGAGGACAACCAATGGGACAGTGCTATACCGGGATACAAATTATAGCATAATGACAGAGGAATATCTTGGTGGCAGTGTGGTGTTTTAAGTTTGGGATGACATAGAGTCCAACAAGATAAACATCCTGCGTGAGACTAAATGCACAATCAAATCTTTATGGGTAGAAATTCCATTGTGTTGGGGAAGAGTATAGTGATAGGGGTATACTACTGTCCACCTGGTCAAGATAGTGAGATGGATGATGAAATTCTATCAGAAATTAGGAAAGCTAATCAAATTGGTAGTGCAGTAATAATGGATTTCAATTACCCCAATATTGACTGGGTAAATGTAACATCGGGACACGCTAGAGAGATAAAGTTCCTGGATGGAATAAATGATAGCTTTATGGAGCAATTGGTACTGGAACCAACGAGAGAGGGAGAGTAATTTTAGATCTAATTCTCAGTGGAGCACAGGACTTGGTGAGAGAGGTAACGGTGGTGGGGCTGCTTAGCAATAGTGATCATAATATGATCAAATTTGATTTAATGACTGGAAGGGGGGACAGTAAGTAAATACATGGCTCTAGAGTTAAACTTTCAAAAGGGAAACTTTGATAAAATGAGTAAAATAGTTAGAAAAATACTGAAAGGTGCAGCCATAAAGGTAAAAAGTGTACAACAGGCATGGACATTGTTAAAAATACCATCTTAGAAGGGGAGTCCAGATGTTTTCCATGCATTAAGAAAGGTGGAAGGAAGGCCAATCATGCTGGCATGATTAAAAGGTGAGGTAAAAGATCTTCAAACATTGGATGAAGCATCCATCAGAGAAAAATAGGATAAAGCATGAGCACTGGCAAATTAAATGTAAGACATTGATCAGAAAGGCTAAAAGAATTTGAAAATAAGTTGGCCATAGCAGCAAAAAATCATAATAAAAACATTTTAAAATATATCCAAAGCAGGAAGCCTGCAAGGGAATCAGTTGGACTGTTAGATGATCAAGGGGTTAAAGGGGCACTTAGGGAAGATAAGGCCATCTGGAATTTGTTACCAGAGGATGTGGTTAGTGCAGTTAGTATAGCTGTGTTTAAAAAAGGATTGGATAAGTTCCTGGAGGAGAAGTCCATTACCTGCTATTAAGTTCACTTAGAGAATAGCCACTGCCATTAGCAATGGTTACATGGAATAGACTTAGTTTTTGAGTACTTGCCAGGTTCTTATGGTCTGGATTGGCCACTGTTGGAAACAGGATGCTGGGCTTGATGGACCCTTGGTCTGACCCAGTATGGCATGTTCTTATGTTCTTATGTTCTTATGACCATAAGGGGGTGCCACCAAGTGATCAACACACTTAATTGCTATGAACGTGATGTCTTCTTTGCAAGTCCAAGCCCGGGTACAGGAGCACAAAAGTAAAAGGTTGCATCAGACTCAAGAGTTACAGTCTTTGTTGCTCCAGTTTAGTGAAATAGGCCATGCTGGTTCAAGGAAAATTGAGAATTTTGAAAATTATATTAGGCATTTAAATATAAGATTATTCATTTTCCTAAATCTGTTGCGATTTTTTTTTTTAATTTTACATATCTCAATAGGACTTGTTTAAGCAATATCGGTACATAATTATAATAGTAACAAAAATTTGAAATTGTGTACTAAAATTGCAAATTATTAATATCATATTAACCATGTACCACAATATAGGAAATATAAGAGAAAGGGCTGAACATATTACAAGTGAAAACAGAGGAAAAATAATACTTTAAAGTTCACTAATGATGCCGAGAGGGTATCTTGCTTTGTCATTATGTCGAACCAGTAGCGGGTGACCTTCGGGAGTGTCCGTCCAAGAAAACTCTGAGCTGGTCGGTTTAAAAAAAAGACATATTTTGTGCTCTGATAATAAACACAACATTTACATGGATAGCATAATTCAAATTTTGCACCCAATTGTAGTACTTCAGGTCTCATGGACAAAAAAATGTTCCTCCTATTCTGTGTAGCTTTTATCAAATCAGGAAATATCTAAAGATTCTGGCCGAAGAATAATGACTGCCTATTTCGAAAAAACTGTTTCAAAATATTATTACGATCCATCAGGAAGGAAAATGAAACTAGTAATGATCTTCTTTGTGTAATCTCCTCTTCCTGGGATAAATCCAAAATTCTTGATGTGTCCAAAGATGTAGATGGTTGTATTAAACCCTCTTGGGCTGCTTGATCTGGTTGTATAGACTGTGGAAGGTAATACATTTTTGTAACAGGCATTGCAGCCTCAGGAATTTTCAATACTTGTTGGATATACTTCTTGAAAAGTTCCAGGGGAGAGACGAGATTAACCACTGGGAAGTTTAAAATTCTTACGTTATGTGCTCTCAAGGCGTTTTCAACATTTTCCAATCTTTTATTATGGATTAACTCAGTCTTAACCAAATTCTGTTGGACATTCTCCACAGCAGAAATTCATTAGCCCATATCTTCTAATTTTAGGTTATATGTCATTATCAAATTAGTATTGACCAATACTTGATTTTTAGTTTGTATTGCCACTTGAGATAATGTAGATAATGAAATTTCAATAGATTTTAACACAGTCCATAGGCCTTCCATGGTCATTGATTTTGGGCAGCTTTGGCTTAGTTCAAGCCCCAGAATATTAGGAAGGACATGTCCCGTACCTACACTACTGCCTGCTCCCAGCGTCATACCTTGGTCAGTTGTTGTAGACGACACAGTAGATCTTACCACTTCGAGTGGGACTGGATCAATTATATCCTTTTTCATTAGAAGACTCATCCCCTCCGAGGTACGAAGTCTCCCATTCTCAACCGGGGATATCTGTTGTTGCAACTGCCCAGAAACTCCCCAACCAGCCTCCAGGGGTGTCTCTTGATATCCTCATAGCGCGGGGGAGCTGGTCTGTTTGGCTCGCCGGGACTCAGTGTGGTATCCAGGGTCATCTGTTGCAATTTTACCAAGAGATATGTTCAGGAGATATTTGCTTGAGGTTCTCGAGATCCCAGAGGATGCAGTACTACCTGTTAAAGTAGATCATTTGCTGAAAGGGAAAAAGAGTTTCTGACGAGAAGCATGATCCAGTTGCTGTCAATGTATCCATGAACTGCTTGAACTTGACAGAAATTAAAGGAAATATCTGGAGAAGAAATATCTAAAAGAGCATGTTTGTTGGCATCTTTTGTCTTTGAGCAGCATAAAGGTACTATTTTGAGTAGTTATTTTCAAAATAGTGGCTCTTTGTTCTATGCTGGTAAAATCTGGTCTTTTCCTGATGTGTGTAAGACGACTCAGGAGCAGAAACAGATATTTTGGCTATGAGCCAGGAGGCTACAGCCCTGGGTGCTTTTTTTTTATACAATTAGATATCCTTGTAAATGTTTTATAAGATGTTAAGATGTACCTTGTGTTTCTTATGAACCTGTTCAGTTGTGCTGCTTTCTTGATCTGCGTAACTCCATGGGTGGGGCTCTTTAAGAGTTGTAATTGCTAGCTTGACACATGTTCATTATTTATTTATTTATTTATTTATTTATTGTTATACCGAGTTTCATGATAGGCATCACATCAACCCGGTTTACAAATAACAAGGAGTGTAAAGCATAACGTTACGTAAAAAACAATATTTTCAATAAGAACCTTGAACTTTAAATAAAGAGAATCAGATAAAGGGAGAGAGAAAGTTACAATAAAACAAGGAAAATAAACTTGGAACTGGATGGGGATAAATTGAACAGCATAATATTTACATTTCAGCCTATTGATACATTAGAATAGCAAGTGAAAAAATAAGACTATGAAACGGTACATAGGTAACCAAATGAATAAATATGACACAGATGTTAATGGTAATGGTATGATATATATTCAGCAGGAATTAATGAGAGGGTGTTTGAGGTTGGTTGATTCGTGTTTAAATTCAGTTATTGCATACGAGTTAGTGCTATTGAAAGGAGGTTTTATTCAAAGCTTGGAAATGCTTTTTTGAAAAGCCAAGTTTTTAGTCTTTTCCTAAATGTTAAAGCGCATGGCTCTTGTCTCAAATCAGGTGGGATAGAGTTCCAAAGAGCTGGACCTGCTGATGAGAAGGCTCTGAGACTCAAGGATTTATGTTGGTAGGTTTTGGCCTTTGGTATTTGGAGTGACTCTTTGTAGTATTCCCTGATAGGCCTGGCGGAAGTGAATTTTTTAAGTGGTATTTGTAGGTCGAGTTGCGTGTGTTGGTTGATGGTTTTGTAAATGATGTTAATGGTTTTGTACATGATTCTGTAGTGGATCGGAAGCCAATGTAGGTTTTTGAGAATAGGTGAAATGTGGTCAATTTTCTTGGAATTTGTAAGGACTCTGGCTGCAGAGTTCTGAACCATTTGTAAAGGTTTAGTATAAGAAGCTGGGAGGCCTAATAGTAATGAGTTGCAATAATCTAGTTTGGAAAAGATTATTGCTTGCAAGATTTGTTCTGAAGTCCTGAGTGTGAAACAGCGGTTTTATTCTTTTCAGGATATGTAATTTGTAGAAGCAATCCTTGGTGGTTTGGTTAATGAATGGTTGAGGTTGAGACGATTGTCTAGATGGCTCCTAAGTCTCTTACGTGGGCTGTTTGAAGGAGTGTGGGTGGTTTAGGAAGTGTGTTATTGTTTTCCAGTGATATGAGCAGGAGTTCGTGTTTTTGAAGCATTGAGTACAAGGTTTAGACTGTTGAGGGAGAAGTTATTTCTAATAGGCAACTGTCCCAGTATTCCATTGTTTTTGAGATTGATTCTATTATAGGGGATTACGATCTGTACGTCGTCTGCAAAAAGGAAATGTTTCAGACTTAATTTTGTAAGTAGTTGGCAGAGTGGTAGCAGGTAGAACATTGAAAAGGGTGGGTGAAAAGTGATGATCCTTGCGGCACTCCTCTATTAGAAGGGTGGTATTGGGATTCTTTATTATGAATTTTGACTCTGTATCCTCTGTTTTCTAGAAATGTTTTGACCAGTTTAGTGTGGCTCCTGTTAAAAACCAATCTTTGCCAGCTGTTTTAGAAGAAGGGCGTGTTTCTGTGTTTTCTGTGTTTCTGTAATGCAGTCCCTCTGTGGTCGGGTGGTCTTGGACCCCACAGTGAGATTATATTTGCGTTTGTTAGTTTTTCTTGATGTTTTATTTTCAGTATCAGTTGACTTGATGGATATTCTGAAATGTATAAAAATAAAAAAAAGTTTCAAAAAAAAAAAAAAAAGAAATCTTATCCTTGTGTCGGAGAGTACAGACAACGCCCTCATTCTACAGGAGCCAGTTTAAGGTTTTAACCCAGTTCTCCTTAAGACCCTTTTGCGAAATGATAAATGACCCTGTGAGGTTAATTGTGCTCAGCAATAAGACAAACCCCCATCACCTGAATACCTGGTTTCCAGATGTTAATCTCATACACATGTTTAACTGGTCAGAAAGGGAACTTGGCAAGGGACTGTTGGTATGGCTGAAGCAAATCTATGGACATTTGTGTACATTTGTGCGCGCCGGGTAGCACGCACAAATGTGCCCCGCACGCATAGGATTTAAATTCGGCCCCATAGTGAATACACTAATACATTTAAAGGACCCTAATTAGACACATTCCTACTCCCATAGCAACCTAAAAATTAACTAGGAACTGAACAAATTTGAGATGAAGGCAGCAGTCCAGCAGCAAGAGGGGGGCTTCCCAGTCTTTTGCATCGAGTGTCACATGTATGATTTTTTACCCGCCGGTGAGAAGTTGTACATGTGCATGCGATGCAAAGAGCTCCTGTCTCTCAGAGAACGAGTCCGATCTCTGGAGGCTAGAGTGGCAGACCTGGAGGAGCTGAGGCAGACAGAGATGTATATAGAATGAGACCTTCAGGGACATAGTAGTCAAGTCCCAACTTCAGACTGGCAGCCCTGGTGCTGCCTTGGAGGAAGAAGGTCTCATGATGGGAGAGCACCAACCAGGTGTAGCAGGAAAGGATCCTGTAGCAAGGACCTGCTCTCCAGGTGATGCATTGTCCTTTCGCACTGAGGATATCTCCCCAAGGCCTACTGCCCAGGAGGGAAGGGTTAGGTCGGCCATCATAGTTGGTGATTCGATTATTAGGAATGTAGACAGCTGGGTGGCTGGTGGGCGTGAGGATCGCCTGGTAACTTGCCTACCTGGGGCGAAGGTGGCAGACCTCACGCGTCACCTAGATAGGATTTTAGACAGTGCTGGGGAGGAGCCGGCTGTTGTGGTACATGTGGGCACCAATGTCATAGGAAAATGTGGGAGGGAGGTTCTGGAAGCCAAATTTAGACTCTTAGGTAGAAAGCTGAAATCCAGAACCTCCAGGGTAGCATTCGCTGAAATGCTCCCTGTTCCACGCGCAGGGCACCAGAGGCAGGCAGAGCTCCGGAGTCTCAATGCGTGGATGAGACGATGGTGCAAGGAAGAGGGATTCAGTTTTGTTAGGAACTGGGGAACCTTTTGGGGAAGGGGGAGTCTCCTCCGAAGGGATGGGCTCCACCTTAACCAGGGTGGAACCAGACTGCTGGCGCTAACCTTTAAAAAGGAGATAGATCAGCTTTTAAACTAGAACAAAGGGGAAAGCCGTCAGTCGCTCAGCACCACATGGTTCGGAGGGAGGTATCTTCAAAGGATACTAATGATGCACAGCATGGGTTATTTTTATTTATTTATTTATTTATTTATTTATTTAAAAGTATTTATATACCGTTTTTCAAAACAAGGTTTTTTTTGTCAAAACGGTTTACATTGTAAAATGAAAATAAAATAAATAGAGTTAAAAATTAAAGATAAAAATAAAATAAAATTAAAATACAATAACTGGTATATACCTCATGGTAACAAAAAATCTAATTAAATAAAAAGTAAAAGTGGAGCTGGGCCGTAAAAGATGTTTTATGGAAGGGAAAGGTAGGAAAAAATGAATGGGGAGGAGGGAAGGCGTAAGGTGGAAACATGAGTGATGTTGAGGATGTGGAAGAGATTGTTAGGTTACTGAGTGTTGATTATTTGAAGTAGTGTGTTGTGGATGGATATTAAATGCTAATTGAAATAAATATGTTTTTAGTGTCTTCTTAAATTGTTGGGTATTGGATATTGAACGAAGTAAATTGGGTATAGAGTTCCAAATGGTGGGTCCTGCTACAGAAAATGCTCTTCTTCTGGTAATATCAAGTCTGGCCTGTCGTGGAGAGGGGATGTCTAATAAGTTTTCCCTATATGCAACACCTTGCACTTATCCACATTAAATTTCATCTGCCATTTCGATGCCCAATCTTCCACTCTCGCAAGGGCCTCCTGCAATCACAATCTGCTTGTGATTTAATAACTCCAGAGAGACGGAGACATGCATGCGCAGAGCCTTTAATATGCACTCTCACCCCAGGCTCCTTCTGGTGCCCATTGCACTAATCCCTAGGCCACTCTGTTAAAAATATTTTACACTTAACATGAAAGTTGAATTTTAGTTATTACTTTATGTGAGCTGGTTACAGTTAGCTTATCCTCATCCCCCAATTTTATGAATAGGTGAAAGGTGAGTTGGCATTTGCACAGGGCACCCTTATCCCTAAAGCCATGGGGAGATGGGAGATAAGGAAATGAGTGCAGCTAGGGACCACCCTCTGGAGGAAAGGATAGAGAAGGGGGAATGTACTGAGTCCAGCCTTGGAGGGGAGAAGGGGAAGAGTCTTAGGAGAGTGGGATGGAAGAGGGAAAATTCTGGGAGTCTTTTCTGGTGAAGGGGAAGGAGGAGAGCATTGGGGGTTCATCCCGGGGAGGGGAATGTTCTGTCATGGGATGGGGGTGAGTAGAAGAGAATGCTAGGCACTTGTTCATGATTAATCCACAGGAGTCACAGGGTGAGCAGAATTCACAAGTTATCTGCTATCCCTCTTGGGAATTCTACTTTAATTTTCATAACTAATCCACAGGAGTCACAAGGTTGTCATGAAATATGTTATCATTTTGTGTTTATTGAAAATTACCTATATTCAGTGTAGTCAGTAATCAATAGGCCATAAAAACATTAATACCCATATGCCTTTTCATCTTTAAAAACTATAGCTTTAATCAAAGCCTCTACTGGAAACATTTCAGCTCCCCCCTTTACAGACCTTGAGAAGAGCTGTTTACAGCTAATTCCTTATCTATAGGAAAGGAATGTTTAAAGTCTTGAATATTATGACCCTGGGCAGCTTCAACCATTTGATTCACAGGAAGAGCTTTGAAAAAAACTGAAGCTTTATCTGTCTAGTTGAAAGGGGCCCCCTTTCACTTTAATTAAAATGCACATGAAGCTTCCTAGGATAGCGGGGAGTGCGTGGTCTCTTGTCTTTGAACTGTTAGAAGAAAGAAAAAGACTGAAAGAATATTTTCGCCTGGCACAACCTTGCCATTGAATAAAAGACTGGAAAATGGGCAACGCTTTAATCAGGTAGGAAAAACTCCTATATTTTTATTTTCCATATCCTGATATTAATTAAATTGTTTGAACCTCATGAAGGTTTTCAAACTAATTTCTTCAAAGGCTAAAGATAGACGTATTGACAGAAATAATACAGTTGCTTTAGATCAGAGGATTTTTAGGGTATAAAATGGGAAGCAGACAAAGAAAGAAAAAACAGGGACTTTGGTTTTTTCCTTACACGTGAAGAGAAAGAGACAAAGAGCGGGACTGCTTCAGATATCTAGTAAAGATATTACCTTATATTCAAGCATATGAGAATCTGTTAATTGCTATTGTTTCTAAATTGGCATATCCATTAGAAATGTATTAGATAATGTCGTTAGTCGATATTTATTTAATTTTATTCTTTTCGGTCACCCTATTAATGGTTTTCACATTGGGGTAGATTTTTAAAAATGGCGCGTTCGCGTACTTTTGTTCGCGCTCCAGGCACAAACAAAAGTACGCTGGATTTTAGTAGATACACGCGTAGCCGCGCGTATCTGCTAAAATCCAGGATTGGCGCGTGCAAGGCTGCCGATTTTGGGCAGCCGGCATGCGCCGAGCCGCGCAGCCTGCTTCCGTTCCCTCCGAGGCCGCTCCAAAATTGGAGCGGCCTCAGAGGGAACTCTCTTTCGCCCTCCCCTCGCCTTCCCCTCCCTTCCTCTACTTAACCCACCCCCCCAGCCCTATCTAAACCAGATCCACCGGACATTCCACAAATAAACATTTACTAAGTGTAAATGACATCGGCGCGCGCAGAGCCCCGGGACTCGCGTGAGTCCCGAGGTTTTTTGTCGGGGGCGTGTTGGGGGCATTTCGGGGCGGGGCCGATCGACAAGAGCATTTTGGGGGGCGGGACAACGGCGTTTCGGGGGGCGGGCCCGGGGGCGTGGTTTCGGCCCGGGGCGCTCCGGGGGCGTGACCGCGCCCTCCGGAACCGCCCCCGGGTCGCGTCTCGGCGTGCTAGCGGCCCGCTGGCACGCGGAGATTTACTTCTACCTCCGGGAGGCGTAAATCTCCGGACAAAAGTACCCCCTACCTTTGTCCGGGGATTTACGCCTCCCGGAGGGAGAAGTAAATCTCCGCGTTCCAGCGGGCCACTAGCACGCCGAGACGTGACCCGGGGGCGGTTCCAGAGGGCGCAGCCACGCCCCCGGACCGCCCCGGGCCGAAACCAC
The DNA here is from genome assembly GCF_901001135.1 of Rhinatrema bivittatum. Lineage (NCBI taxonomy): Eukaryota > Metazoa > Chordata > Amphibia > Gymnophiona > Rhinatrematidae > Rhinatrema > Rhinatrema bivittatum. The sequence continues at coordinate 836,445,631 of NC_042615.1, forward strand.
GCCCCCGGGCCCGCCCCCGAAATGCCATGTCCCGCCCCCAAAATGCCGTGTCGATCGGCCCCGCCCCGACATGCCCCCTACACGCCCCCGACAAAAAACCTCGGGACTCACGCGAGTCCCGGGCTCTGCGCGCGCCGATGTCATTTACGCTTAGTAAATGTTTATTTGTGGAATGTCCGGTGGATCTGGTTTCTGAAAAGAGGGGGGGGGGGGTTTGGCATTCACGGAGCAGAGGCCCCCTCTGGATGCTATTCTGTCATATGATGCACCAACTGTGGACCAGGTCCGGCTGGGAAAAAGAATATTTTTTACAATGCTGTCTTGCGCTGCTTTCAGACACTCTGTGACCATTATGGGGTACATTCCATTTCAATGGGGACGCCTGTTGAACTTGGAGCCTGTAGTGAGATTGATCGTAAAGCAGACAGAGTAAGGCGGGCATTGGGGACACTACCAGCTGATGTAAATCTGGTGCCGGAACATTTGGCGACTAGGCTAGTTGCCCTGGAAGCCATCCCTGCATTCGTTTGTGGTTTCTTCACAGCGCCGATAGCCTGTGTCACAGGGGCTGCCGGTGCCATTGGTCAGCCCCTGTCACATGGTCACCGGCACCATCTTGTGCTCCTACCACGTGACAGGTCACGTGGCAGGAGGTCGCTCCGGGACCCTCGTTGGACCCAACCGGAACTTTTGGTCAGCTTGGGGGGGGGGGCCTCCTGACCCCCACAAGACTTGCCAAAAGTCCAGCGGGGGTCCGGGAGCGACCTCCTTTCACGCCGTCCGTCCGATCCCAATACTCAAAATGGCGCCGATCGCCTTTGCCCTCACTATGACGACGATCGGCGCCATTTTGATTATTGGCGGGACGGCGATTTTGAGTCTCAAAATGGCGGCGATCGGCGCCATTTTGAGTATTGGGATCGGACGGACGGCGTGGAAGGAGGTTGCTCCCGGACCCCCGCTGGACTTTTGGCAAGTCTTGTGGGGGTCAGGAGGACCCCCCAAGCTGGCCAAAAGTTCCGCTTGGGTCCAACGAGGGTCCCGGAGCGACCTCCTGCCACATGACCTACCTGTCACGTGGTAGGAGCACAAGATGGCACCGGTGACCATGTGACAGGGGCTGACCAATGGCACCGGCAGCCCCTGTGACACAGGCTATCGGCGCCGTGAGGAAACCGCAAACGAGTGCAGGGATGGCTTCCTGACTCCCCGCTGGACCACCAGGGAGTTTTGGTAAGTCTTGGGGGGGTCAGGAGGGTGGGGGGTTTAAATGGTTATTTAGGAGGCCGAATACAACGGATATCTGTTGAATACGTGGGGAGTCGCAATGCGTTTCGCCTCCCCACATATTTTTCAGATTGCAAAAAATAAGTTGCGGATTACAAATACGTGGAAAATGGATGCACACCCCTACCCCAGTTACATGCTGTCACTCGCCATTCCCTCCCAGAGAGTAGAGTTCTCTCAACGCGCTGGGTTCAATGGCGCGCCGATCAATATCGAGATGATGTACACTTCCATTATCAGAATGGTTTGGCTGATTCTTACATTGTTTTGACATGTGAGGATCCTTGCTTAACAACTGAGCAGGATAGGCTCAGTCCTCCGCTTCATCAGAAAGTACAATTGGTAATTTTTACTGATGGTTCTGCTACACCCTCGGGTGACTACCTTACTGCATTTTTTGCTGGTGCAGCTAATGTAATTTTGACTCCTGATAAGAGGGGACAGTGGAAGGTGTCTGACATGCACACTTGGAAACTGGGAGATATGAGTTCACAGCAAGCGGAGCTGATTGCCTTTCAAAAGGCGTTGACACATATTGAACACAAGACTAATTTGGACCCTGACAGATCCATTATGGTTTGTTCTGATTCTACATATGTGGTGTCTGGGTTTAATTCACACATGAAAGTGTGGGAAAACAATGACTTTTTAGATGTTACAAGCAAGCCTATAGCACACAGAGCTCACTGGAGATTAATATTTTCTTCTTCACAGAAACTTACTGTCCAGGTGCTAGTTTTGCTGTGCCTGCTCACCAGACTGTGGGCTGGTACTCTCGTTACAATTCTCTGGCAGATGAAGCAGCTAAATTGGCTGCCTCTCAGCAAGAAATAACTGTAAGGGCCCGTCTTGCTAGGCATGGCTCCTTACATTTCAATGCGGCTACTTTGTGCCAGCATTCGGATGGGGTTTTAACTGGAAGTCAGGCAAAGAAAATGATCAGTGACTGTTTGGATTGTCAGCGCACAAATCCCAAACGTACAGGACCCCCTTATGTTGAAGGGACACTTCCACGGGGAATTAGACCAGGGCAGGTGGTCTATATGGATCATGTTGGTCCCCTTACTTCTTCCCGTGGCTACAGACATATTTTGGTTGTGCTTGATTCCTTTACTGGCTTTGTGTTTTTATTTGCACAGAAACGCATTACAGCTATTGTAACTGTTAACAGTCTGGCTATTGTATTTGTTATTTTGCCTTTTCAGTTTCTCTGCACAGACGGCGGTCCAGCCTTTAAAAATTCTGAGGTTGAGACCTTCTGTACTGATCATTGCATTACTCATCGATTCTCCTACCCACATCGTCCAGAGTCTAATGGAATGATTGAAAGGGTTAATAGTGAGGTTAAGCATAGTCTGCAAAGTTTTGCCTTGAAATCTAGCCCCAGTAATTGGTACCTTCATCTTCCGGAGATCCAAATCCGGATTAATAGTACCATAACTGCCAATCATGAAGCTCCCGCTATGTCTCTCTTTGGGTTCTCTATGCTTGAAAATATGGCCTCCTCAGATGCTATGGTTACTTCTGACAAGGCCTCTCGGACTCCAAATCCTTTTCAGATTGGTTCCGTAGTTTTGAGCAAAACGCATGTTCGTGGCTTTTTAGAACCATACTGGTCTAATCCCTTTATTGTTACAGAAATTCTAGGTACCTCGGGACTGTTGCTTTCTGACTGTGAGGATCTAGAGAACAGAAAAGTTGCGTCTATTAGAGATGTCAAGCTGTTACCCGAGACATTGGGGTTTTCCGGTGCCGGAGCCTCCGTTCGACCCCCAGTCTCTGCTGCATCCGCAGTTTCCACTGATGCCGATGAGTCAGGAGGAACTACCGCTGCCCAGCGCTCCCACTGCTCCAGCAATTGATGTCATTCCAAGCTGTGACATGACTGTGCCTACCCCGGAGCAGGAAGACCAGGTCGTTCTCAGTGTAGCTAGTCCTGCGTCTGAACGTCCTCCATTTTTAACCCGCTTCCAGCAGAAGCTTCTGCTTGCATGCTCTATGGTTTGTTCCCCAATCAGTACCTTTTTGCATGCTGTGTTTCTTTTTTATAAACCTTATTGTAAGTATGTTATTGCATGTTGGGTGCTTTTAATTATTGCTTCTCCTATCTCACTATTTTATCTCTTATCTAATACCCAGCTGCATTCCACCTTTTCTCCTGCAGCTTCACGGGAGCTCCGTTATTCTCACTCACATGTCAGTAAGCGCTCACCTTCTGAGCCTTTGTCTCTTCTGGCAGTGCCTTTGCCTTCTGGTGTTATTCTTGTTCCATACCATGGCTGGCTGGTGCAAGATCCTGTTTTGTTGCATATTGATGTTCCTTTCAGGTTTTACACTCACCAGGTCTGGCAAGGCATCTCTCCGGAGTCCCTGCCTGCGGGTCTTGAGTCCAGACTCATTGCTCTGTTCCTGCAACTGGAGCGTTCCTCCTTACAGCTTTCTTCCATCACTTCGGAGTCTCCTCTTGATGGCTTCCGTGCTGAGTTCTGTTCAACCAGGTATCAGAACTTGTTCCAGGGTTTCTGCAAAGTGAGTGTCAGTCTTACTGGGATCCTTGAAACTCCCTCCTGGAAACTGCAGCACTGCTCTCAACCACACATTGGTGCTTCTGAACAGTTCCAGCGGCTGTTTGCCCTTCGTCCTTGCTATCGTAATGGATCTTGTGCCTGCATAAATCCCCTTTCGAAGGTGCCTCTGGAGGACTCCTTGTCTGGATCTGTGTATGGTTTTTCAGGTTTGATTAAAGGACTCGTTTTCTCCTGGATGGACATCTTTCCTGAGGTAACGCTCTCTTATGAGAATTATTCCACATAGGGAGGGGTGGGGAGAGGATACAGGATTCCCCCTCCCACTGCTTAAGGATTCTCTGTAGACTACCATATGAAATTCTGTTTTTAAATAGTAAACATTATCATGTCTTTTGTGATGAATTGCCTGTTTCTTTTACGCATTGGAATAGAATCCCATATCGTAATTTAACTTTATGGAATAATGCGTGTGGAAATAGGTTCTTTTGTGCCCAGTCCTTGTCCACCCAGGAATTTATTTATTTTATTTATTTTATTTTAAATCTTTTCTATACCGTCGTTAAGGTGGGTACCTTCACAACGGTTTACAGTACGGCACATAAAAGTAATGCTATTAAAATGCTTTTGTTGCCCTAGTTGGCGATATCAGGTTAATCTTTGTAATAAAAGGTTTTTTAATAGGGTATGGGGACCCTTCTTTACTCAGGAGGCTAATTTTTTTCAAAATGCACCTGTGCTGGGCCGGTCCTTGACCGCTGCCTGTGTCAGGGGTTTAGCTGAGGGGATGAATGACACTGAGGTTACTTCTGTGTTAGATTTAATTGTACAGACTAAATGGCTGAATGACTCATTTCCCCTGCCTGCTTGGGTGATGAGAACAGCCAACAGAAAGCGCAGGAATGCTTTGAAACATGAGGTTCAGAATACATTCCTTAATCTTAATGATAGAATTAAAACTGCTATAAAAGGTATTCAATCCAATGAATATCAGCTAAGAGCAGGTATTTTTCAATTAAGGGATTACTTAGCTCAAACCTTACAGTTAGGGATTGAAGCCATATCTACAACTGATGAGAAGATACAGGTTCTAGCAAGAATAGAACAGCTTACTCACTTTATTGATGGTCTTACTTCCCCAAAACCCAAATGGGGAGACCTTCCATTGGGAAAAATGTTAGAGGAAATAAACCTCACAGCTGAGCAGATTCAGTATGCCCATATTGAGGCCTCATAAGTTATTTTGCAGGTCAACAAACATGAAATGGGAAAAAAACCGTGGGCAACCTTAGGTTCAACTCTAGTACAAGGGGTTAGACATATTTTTCTCCAAATCACTACTCAAGTTTTTAAACGCTGCTGGGAAATCCAGAACTGGGGTCAGTACCTAGAAAGCTTGAACGGAAGCAACACCTGGATTAAAACAATTAAAATCTTTGAACCAACACATTTGTGTATTAATAATGTTGGTTATCACTGGATTATAGCACAGGGTTGCCACAAAGTTCCTGTAACTGTGTGTAATTCCCTGGTGCAGGTCTATAATACTTGCCCTCTAGAACTGAATCCCAGTCCTCTAGTAGAGGTTCTTTTGAAATTACCCAATGGATCTTATATCCTTCAGTCAAACAAAGCACAGTGTGGGTTTCAACCGGGAATATTGAATTTAGTTTCTGCACAATCTGTCATTAAATGTGGACCATGGGAATTTTATCCTACACTTAGTGCCCGGTTAACTGAAACTATAAAATATATGGAATTTAAACCAGAACAATTCACTGAGTTAAAATGTTATTGACTCATGTTTAAATGTAAACGTATATTTGAGAAATTTGTCTTCACTTTGGTTAATGTCAGAGGATGAGTTTTTATAGCATCTGAGAATGATAGAACTAACAGCTAGTGAATGGGAGCTGATCCTGGAAGAGCTACTGAAGCCAGAGGTATTCTCAAATGCCCTGGGTCGTGCTTTCTCTGGATTAGTGGGTGCAATAGTTAAAACAGCTGTTGGTGTAGTTAAAACCATAGGGGTAGATTTTCAAAAAGCGCGCCTTCGCGTACTTTTGTTGGCGCATCAGGCGCAAACAAAAGTACGCTGGATTTTAGTAGATACGCGCGTAGCCGCGCGTATCCGCTAAAATCCTGGATCGGCGCGTGCAAGGCTGCCGATTTCGTGTAGCCGGCGCGCGCCGGGCCGTGCAGCCTGCCGCCGTTCCCTCCGAGGCCGCTCCGAAATCGGAGCGGCCTCGGAGGGAACTCGCTTTCGCCCTCCCCTCACCTTCCCCTCCCTTCCTCTATCTAACCCACCCCCCCGGCCCTATCTAGACCCCCCCCTACCTTTGTCGGGGGATTTACGCCTCACGGAGGGAGAAGTAAATCCTCGCGCGCCAGCGGGCCTCTAGCGCGCCAAGACGGGACCTGGGGGCGGTTCCGGAGGGCGCGGCCACGCCCCCTGGACAGCCCCGGGCTGAAACCATGCCCCCGGGCCCGCCCCCGAAACGCCGCGTCCCGCCCCCGAAACGCCGCGCCGATCCGACACGCCCCCCTCAAAAAACTCCTGGACTTACGCGAGTCCCGGGGCTCTGCGCGCGCCGGTAGGCCTATGGAACATAGGCGCACCAGCGCGCAAGGCCCTGCTCGCGTAAATCCGGGCGGATTTACGCGAGCAGGGCTCTTAAAATCCGCCCCATAACATAAGGGGTAGGTGGACTCCTTCATGACTTAGGGATCAATTTATTCTCATTAATCCTGGGAATTATAGTAATAATTGGCATTCTATTCTTCTGTCTTAGGAGAAATTAGAACAAAGAGCCACGAACCGGAGATGGCAAAGATACAGTATCTGGCTAATCCTAAGAAGGATGCAATGATTATCAGCCTGGGACCTGATCTCATAAATGAGTATGCAGATCATGGAAGCTGGATGTATTCAGAAAACAATCCTGCTATATATGTGAGCCTTATTATCTGCATAAAAATTGTGATGTTTTATTTAAGTTCCTACAATATTGTTGGACTTGGCCAAGAAGAATGGCATCTGTTTGTGAAGCACTACGAAGTGCCCTGCTATTTCAGTATCTACTCTCTGGCAGAATATCAATCAGGATATAGCATGGCCTATCAGATGCCTCTATTGTTGCTTCAGGTGGAAACCCCAGAGCCTCCAGTCCCAGTGGAAGCTCAAATTGGCTTTCAGCACCTAGTCCACAATCTCTTGCAACGGATGAAGAATTGGTAACACTGGATCCAACGCACCCTACTCCAGCTAATTCTCCAAGGGATGAAGGACATGACTTTGTGGTTTGGCTGGATGCAGCTCTCTCCCTTGAGGATGGCCAATCAGTCGTTCTGCAACATCAGCAACCAAATCCTGCTCAAGATTCTGCTCCAACTGGACCAGAAGTGGAAAGTGAGCAAATGGCACCCACTACCTATTATTATTCAGGCTGATTTCACAGATACATGATACGTCTGATCCGGCTGGATCTACTGAGAACTGTGAATAACTGTCTATCATTGACAGGCTGGTATGTGTCTTATTCATAATGCACCTTGCCATTTCAGGATCGTTGCTCATCAATTGGTAAGTAAGAATAGGCAATTTATTGCCCACAGATCCCTACACATGATGGAATCGGTGATAATACATCACGGACTTCTGACCAATAGAGATTATTGTAGTTATGAAACTTCATCCTTAATTGATTGGATGAGCAGCTTTAAATTTAAATTTTACATTCCATGGGTATGAATGTTCTCTATTTCCCATAAGGAAATATTGAGAAATTCTTTAGGCTTGGTTATTATTAAAAACTAACTCAGATTTGTAAGCTCATATCTCTTTACAATCAATTTGGTAATGTAACCAATTTTTATTACACTTGTATTTTTCACTTGTATCTATGCAATGCTGAGCACTGACAACTCATCACATTTAGTTTATTGTGTGATCACTTTTCCCCCAGGCTTATTAGTGCCTCACTGATTTATATGTATCTAGTTATGCCTAGTACTTGCTTTACTGACTCCATGGGGAGGTGTCAGGAAATATGTTATTATTTTGTGTTTATTGATAATTACCTATATTCAGTGTAGTCAGTAATCGATAGGCCATAAAAGCATTAATACCCATATGCCTTTTCTTCTTTAAAAACTATAGCATTAATCAATGCCTCTGCTGGAAACATTTCAGCTCCCCCCTTTACAGACCTTGAGAAGAGCTGTTTACAGCTTATTCCTTATCTATAGGAAAGGAATGTTTAAAGTCTGGAATTTTATGACCTTGGGCAGCTTCAACCATTTGATTCACTTTGGTTGGGTATGTCTTGTGAAACTGGACTGGGGGCTGTATTTCTTGAACATGCTATTGACACTTAAGCTTTGGGTGGGGAGGGAGGGTGATAAGCGTTATCCTGAGGAGGGTTCAGAAACCAGCCCAACTCAGTGTTGTCATGATCTGTTTATTTTAAAATCAATAAAAATGTTTAAACATAAAACTGAAACTTTATCTGTCTAGTTGAAAGGGGGCCCCTTTCACTTTAATTAAAATGCACATGAAGCTTCCTAGGATAGCGGGGAGTGCGTGGTCTCTTGTCTCTGAACTGTTAGAAGAAAGAAAAAGACTGAAAGAATATTTTTCGCCTGGCACACCTTGGCATTGAATAAAAGACTGGAAAATGGGCAACGCTTTAATCAGGTAGGAAAAACTCCTATATTTTTATTTTCCATATCCTGATATTAATTAAATTGTTTGAACCTCATGAAGGTTTTCAAACTAATTTCTTCAAAGGCTAAAGATAGACGTATTGACAGAAATAATACAGTTGCTTTAGATCAGAGGATTTTTAGGGTATAAAATGGGAAGCAGACAAAGAAAGAAAAAACGGGGACTTTGGTTTTTTCCTTACACGTGAAGAGAAAGAGACAAAGAGCGGGACTGCTTCAGATATCTGGTAAAGATATTATCTTATATTCAAGCATTTGAGAACCTGTTAATTGCTATTATTTCTAAATTGGCATATCTATTAGAAATGTATTAGATAATGTCGTTAGTCGACATTTATTTAATTTTATTCTTTTCAGTCACTCTATTAATGGTTTTCACATTGATTGTAGGGTATAGTCTGATAAAATTAAGGTTTGAACATAGAAATGTTTCTTAGAATCATTTAGAGATGTTAATATTGATATCTTTCTTTATCTGAAATAAAGAAAATATTGTTTACTACAAATTGTCTGGTTTTATTCTAAGTGCATGCTGTGCTGCATTAATTATTGGTCAATAAAGTTCTGGAGTAAAAAGAAAACACATCTCTGAAATTAAATAATACACTTTTTCTCTATAAGGCAAGAAGGGTAAAAAGGGATTTAAGTAAAGGGTTTTTAATTCAGCTAGTGGTGAACCCCAATACTTCTATTAAACCTTTTTCACAAGGTGACCAGAACTCACAAGTTATCTGGTATCCCTCTTGGGAATTATAGTTTAATTTTCATGACTAATCCACAGGATTCACAAGGTAACCAGAACTCACAAGTTATCTGCTATCCCTCTTGGGAATTATAGTTTAATTTTCATGACTAATCCACAGGATTCACAAGGTGACCAGAACTCACAAGTTATCTGCTATCCCTCTTGGGAATTATAGTTTAATTTTCATGACTAATCCACAGGATTCACAAGGTGACCAGAACTCACAAGTTATCTGCTATCCCTCTTGGGAATTCCAGTTTACTTTTTGTCTGCAATTTCTAGTTCTAATTTGTTGTCCTTTAATCTGTATTTGAAGAGGATTTCTCTGTGTTCTGTATGTGTGACAGAGGTGAAGGAATTTGCTAGTGTTTAGTTTCTTTGTAAGGATCTTTAGAAGTCCAGCTTGTTCACTTTTTCCAGCAGGAAGTATACTGGTGTTCTAGGGCCTGTTACTATAGTTGCAGTGCTGTATTTTCATAGGTTCTTGCTGTGTGAGTGCTGGGTGTTGGTGGTGTTATGGTATGGCAGGTTTTCTATAAAGGTTTTGTGTGTGTTTTTGGCAGTGGTTATTGTGCCTAGTAGTAGAGGGAGTTTGCTTTGATGTTAATGAGATCTAAAACAATTAATATAATAAAAAGATCAGACACTCCTTTTTCAATCCCTGCTGTTTAACAAGGCAGAGATTACTACTTTGAATCTGTTCGGGTAGAGATTAAGGGTCCCATTTTAGGGAGTTGGGTCATATTTGAGTCTACGTATGCATTCTATATAATAAATAAAAAAGAGTCAAGTCTCCCAGCTCTCGTGTTGTTTGCAGGTGGCCATAGGCAGCCAATGGTCTGGCTATGGTTCTGCCTCAGTTCAGTAATGTATATGACACCTCTCTCTCTGATTATTAAGCTCTCTCTCAATCTCTCTCTCTCCTTTGATTTTCTGTTTTCATATGCAGCTTGTGTCCTGGTGAAAGAGGGGTCTCCATACACTGTCATACTGGAACTATCACCTTGTAATACAGTTTCTCCTGTTACCTATTCTTCCTCTCCCCCTTATAATGGGACCGTAGTCCTAGTACACTACCCTCACTGATAAGGTGAGGGTGAATTACCTATGACTAGGGAATACCTCTTTTAAATAAGAAGGGAGCTTTCAGGGTTTCTGAGTCACCCTATATTTCCGTGAGCTCCTGCTGACATCAAGAGAGAGAGGCACTCACTCATGGAACCAGGTAAATGGCACTAGGGGGTCACTGAATGATGCAGAATCTGTACTAGTGCTGTGGCTAAGATGGAACCTTCCTGTACTCTACAGTGCACAGCATGACCTTGCTACAAGGCTACACTCCTTAGCTGAGATCCCATTGGAGCCCTGCATGCCATTCTTACAATGTATTCCATGCTTATTGATAGACTAAACATCTGCACGTGAGGCTTTGCATCGCTTTGATCAGTATATAATAATTTTACATAAAAAAATGGAAATGGAGAAATGATTCAAATACATTTTCATTTATTTAGATAAGATCTATCCAGTAAAAAGGTTCCTGTAGCACTGATCCCCAGGGCAGGGCATTTTGTCATTAGAGCAGCGAGAAGAAACTCCCATGTGATAGAAGCAGGTAGACCACAATCCAATTCCATCAAGGAAGCAAACAATAAAGGAAAGGAGTCAGGAATGTCAATGCTTTTAATTTATTGAAGAAACAATGCAAGAGTCCATGGTGGATAAGATCATCGTGTGCCAGAAGAAATGGAAGAAGATCCTTCGTATTAAATAGACAGGAAAGGAGTCAGAAATGTCAATGCTTTTACTTTTTGAAGAAACAATGTAAGAGTCCATGGTGGATAAGATCTTCGCGTTCCAGCAGAAATGGAAGAAGATCCTTCGTATTAAACAGACAGGAAGGAGAGGGATTGGTCTTCAGCAGTTGTCTCCTTATGGACTCCTCTAAGTGATGGAGTAGGATCTCCTAAAAGAGAGAATATGACAGTAAATACAGACCTGGGTGATCCCAAGAAGGAGAACACTAGGGATGTGCAAGGAAAAAAATGGTTTGTTTTTATCATTGTAAGTTTTTTTTTAAATTCAGGTTTCAGTAATTTAGAGGTCAATATTCAGCCTCTAGATGGCCGAACAAGTTTTCTGGATAAACCTATGCAGCTAACTTGTCTGGGATATTCAGAAAGCGTTAGCTGGGTAAATGAGACCTGTTACAGAGGAAGTCTAAAGTTAGCCAGACTCTTATAGTTATGCAGGTAAGTTCAGTGACGTGGCTGTGCCACTGGATAAATCTGAATATTGCCACTTACCCAGATAAGGCCTTCACTCATTATGGCTTTTCTTCCATTCTGGGTGTATGGGGAAAGCATTTGATGAAACTGGCCTTAAGTTAGCTGGATTAGTAGCCGTGCCCCAGAATACCCCGTCCCACTCATGACTTAACTGGATAAATAGTTATCCGGCTACGTGCGGCCAAATATTGAAATTCCTCCACATAGCTGGATAAATCCAAACTTATTTATTTAACTGGCACCGAATATTTAGCACTTAATGTTTATTTTGGTTCAGCAAATGAAAGAATCCGTTACTCCCCTCCAATGGAAAAATGAAAATAAATTTCCCTGCTCACCCCCTTCCTGATGTAGAGTGAGGAAGGAGCAATCCCCAGGGCCAGACAGCACACTAGCAAGCCTCTGCCCTCTCACAGATAAGTCAATGGGGGGGGGGGGGGGGGAGGAGACGGCTCAGACGGGCTTGCGCAAGATTAAGAAGCACACGAAAGCCAAGAATACAAGAAGGGCAAGACGTTGCAACATTTAACAAGGGATGGTGTTCTCGAACGATGAATGTAGATACTGAAGGAAACCCCCTGAGGCAGGACTCTGTCCGAAACACGATCGTGTCGGGATGCTAACCAAGATTGGATTGGATGAGTATCACTTTTCCTCTTGTATCTCTTAACATTGCGCCAGAGGCGAGAAGTAACAATTAAGTGCTCTATTGAGACTTTAGAGATATAGATAATAATTTTAACATATGAACAAAAAACTAAACAAAAAAAAGGTGTTGTAATAAAAGTAAGGTGACCCTATACCACATTAGAGTCTGTGCTGAAATACAGACCCTTAGAGTAAGGGGCCCACATATACATTTGGCTAAAGAATTATACTAATTAAGATTGACCAGTTGTACCATTGATTTGGATTTGTGGATACACACTAAGGTAAACTGGAATACAGTGGTTTTTTGGGTAAAGGGTTGTGATTGACAAGGTTTACCTACAACAAGGACCCGGCAGAGGTCGGGGAGTGAAAGTATGCATGGAAATTTCATTTTTACATCTCTGCGCATATTTTCCAACACGTACTTTACACATGCAAGGTGAACGGGTAATTTTGTAGCGGCGTCGTGTGCATGCAGGCTGCATTTTCAGAGCAAAACTTTGCCAAGAGCTTGCAGGCACACCTGCAGGACTGTAGGAAAATGGTCCTCGTCATTACGTAACCGGTGAGGTTGAAGGAAGCCCAGAGCTCCACTGATTGCTGACAGTTCCTCCACATGAATAATATGCCCAAGTCAACATACTTCAAATGATCCCTGTTTCTATGCCACGTAAGCTAATCAAGGTCCCAAACAGGAGCTTCTCTGGATTCATCTTTTTGGTTGCCCATCGCTTTTCATCATTGTGCTAATCAAGGTCCCAAACAGGAGCTTCTCTGGATTCCTCTTTTTGGTTGCCCATCACTTTTCATCATTGTACTAATCAAGGACCCAAACAGGAGCTTCTCTGGATTCCTCTTTTTGGTTGCCCATCGCTTTTCATCATTGTACTAATCAAGGACCCAAACAGGAGCTTCTCTGGATTCCTCTTTTTGGTTGCCCATCGCTTTTCATCATTGTACTAATCAAAGACCCAAACAGGAGCTTCTCTGGATTCCTCTTTTTGGTTGCCCATCGCTTTTCATCATTGCATTAATCAAGGACCCAAACAGGAGCTTCTCTGGATTCCTCTTTTTGGTTGCCCATCGCTTTTCATCATTGTGCTAATCAAGGTCCCAAACAGGAGCTTCTCTGGATTCATCTTTTTGGTTGCCCATCGCTTTTCATCATTGTACTAATCAAGGACCCAAACAGGAGCTTCTCTGGATTCCTCTTTTTGGTTGCCCATCACTTTTCATCATTGTACTAATCAAGGACCCAAACAGGGGCTTCTCTGGATTCCTCTTTTTGGTTGCCCATCGCTTTTCATCATTGTGCTAATCAAGGTCCCAAACAGGAGCTTCTCTGGATTCATATTTTTGGTTGCCCATCGTTTTTCATCATTGCATTAATCAAGGACCCAAACAGGAGCTTCTCTGGATTCATCTTTTTGGTTGCCCATCGCTTTTCATCATTGTGCTAATCAAGGTCCCAAACAGGAGCTTCTCTGGATTAATCTTTTTGGTTTCCCATCGCTTTTCATCATTGTACTAATCAAGGTCCCAAACAGGAGCTTCTCTGGATTAATCTTTTTGGTTTCCCATCGCTTTTCATCATTGTACTAATCAAGGTCCCAAACAGGAGCTTCTCTGGATTCCTCTTTTTGGTTGCCCATCACTTTTCATCATTGTACTAGTCTTGTGCTATCATCGCTTTCCATTTTCTCTACCTCTCACTCCTTTTCCTAGAGTATTTTTGTTTGCTTCTAAGGATCTTTTTTCCATTTGCCTGATAAAGAGCTTTTTCTCTTCCTTTCATCACCATGCCTCCACACTTATCAACTCGTCTTTTATCTGCGTCACATTTCCATCTCCCCACCTGTCTCTTATCTACTCGTTTCTCACCGGTCCCCTTCTCTACATCTTACCATTATCTGAGAGTTGGTAGTACTGATATGGATGAGAACGGACCGGCAGCACACAAGCAGCATGGATAGTAAGAGCAGCAGGTCCAAAAGGGCTCAGAATGGTCGGAGGACCATTCAACTTCCAACATCTCCTTGTTGTTGGCCATGGAAGCCTGCAGGCCTGGTGGAGGGTAAGACTGCCAGCCATGCTGTGTATGCCGTCAACCCTCGGCTTGGTCCTGGAAGCTCTGGGGTTGGGCTGAGGCCCAAGGGCACACTATACACCCCGAGTGGGGTTCGCCATAGCACCCCACCCACAGCAAAGTTTGAAAGGTAGTTGGATATTTAAGGACATTAATTAGCTTCCTTTTTCCCTGCCTGCCCTCCCTAGGTTTGCTTGTTTGTGTGGAATTCTGGTGGAAGACATTTGCCTTTTTCGGTCAGCACGAGTCTTGGTGTTGAGGGCTGTCAGGATGCTGTGCTATGGGTGGGCTGGGTTGCTGGTAGTTTCTGTCCTTTGTCACGGTTGGATCCATGCTATGCCTCTTAGGCTGGTGATTGGGGGCAGGGTTAATTTATTTATGTATTATTTTTATATACCGACATTTGATCTCGATCGAGATATCACACCAGTTTACATTCAGGTACTGTAGGTATTTCTCTATCCCCAGAGGGCTTACAATCTAAGTTTTTGTACCTGAGACAATGGAGAATAAAGTGACACAGCAGGACTCGAACCCTGGTCTCCTGGTTCATAGCCCACTCTATCTCTAACCACTAGGCTATTCCTCCTCCCTCAATTTAATGTTTATTCTAATTTATTTCCATTATGGAGGCAATTTTTAAATCCATATCTGTTCATAAAATGCTTGGGCAGGCATTAATTTCTGAGCATAAAATGTGCGGATTGGCTGCACATTTTACTTTCAGTATCCCGGGTGAATAACAAGTAGACTCATCAGATGAGCGCTATTAGTTTCTGGAGGGGGGAGGGGGGTGATTTGACGTTCTAAACCCCTTACAATATAAGGGATAGCGTGCGCACATCAAAGCGCGTGTTAAAGAGCGTGCTCGGCCAAGCACACCTTACAGTATTGGCCTGAAAGTAAACATATACTCATACGTTCCCTTTCACATCTGCTGTAATTTATGCACTTTCTTTGCCACCTACGTTACTTGTGACATCACAATATCATCCTATGATAAGTACGAACCCTGCACCAACTCTGTACAGTCTGGAAAAGCTACGTGCCAATTTGATATATGCATGTAAGTTTATCCTCCTATCGGGCTGGCAATTTTATAAAACTCCATTTCCCACACCTAAAACAGAAATGCATTTGAAAATTGCATTATGATGCAGATGGTTCTGTAATTCTCAATCACTTTGAGTGTTTTGATCAGAAAGGCAGCTTGTAAATTGCTTAAATAAATATAAATGTCCTGTGATTGTTTGTTCATTGACTTTGCATGCAACCAATGATCAGCAAGGAGTTTACTGTTGGAAAAGATCTGTATCCCTGGATACAAGCAGTTTAACTTTTCTGGGGCCAGTGAATGCTGATAGTCAGTACTGGTAGAAAAATACCTGTCCTAAAAGATAGTACCTAGCTAAAGTTACCTGGCTATGCATTCAAAGACAGAGTTATCTGGTTTAGTACTGGTGAATATGTGGGTAAAGTTACCCAGCTGGTTATCTGGATAATATTCCTGCTCACTGTTGCACTGAATATCTACCTCTGATTGCATATAGTCATCAGATTCTGGTTCAGTTCCCAGGCAATGACGCTGCCCCCTGGGCCAGCCAGAGATGCTGCAGAGGCAGCGTTCACAGTCCCTGCTGGGAGGAAGCCACTGTCATTGTGCAATGGTGACACCTAGTGGCCAGACTTAGGGTTTATGTTTGCTGGATTTTGGAGGATGCTGTGGTTTGTGAACCCTGGTGCATGAAATTTTCCTCTCCTAGGCTGCATGAAAATTTGGCAATTCCCTCCCTTCACCCTCCTCCCTATTTCCCATGACCTCACCTGTGACCACCACCCCTGTCACCCTGTACCTCTTATCTTTTCTTTTTTTCAAACAAACATGGCAGTGGTGGCACCAGCAGCATTACTTCCTCCTTGTGCACCGGAGGAAGGAAAGGTGGCAGTGGTGGAGGCTTGCGAGAGTGTTTGGCACTCAAAGCTAGAGCCGGCCCTGTTCATGGAAGCAGCGTTGCCACATTCTGCCAATTTTATGGTAAAATTCTACAGCTTAATTTCATGGGAAGGTTTTGTCAGCACAATAGCATTTCTTCTGATTACAAACTCGTTATATTAGTAAAAACATGTTGTTTATTTACCAGCAGTTAACCAAGGGCACCAGCACCACCCTAGGATAGAACAAAAACAGTGTTTGCAAAGATACAGTAGCACAATTTCAAATCTAGCAAAGGTTTGCACTAACCAAAACAGCAGTCACAAGTTTAAGAAGATTCCCCGAAAGGAAAGAATGAGAGCAGAGAGTTTGGGAGGAGGATCTCATCAGAAGGATACAGAATAGCAAAGTCACTTTAGGGAAACATTAGCAGGAGGAAAGGTTTAGACTTACCAGAGAGCCACCAACATTACCACCCTAAAGAAAAGAATGAGAGCAGAGAGTTTAGGGACGAGGATCTTATGGGACGGGCAATTACAGAACAATTAGCAGGTGCAAAGATTTGGACTTACCGCAGCACCAGTCACAGTGCCAACAGCACCACCCTAAAGGAAAGAAAGAGAACAGTGAGTTTAGGTAGGAGGATCTCATGAGAAGGACACAGAATAGCAGAGTCACTTTAGGGAAGCATTAGCAGGAATAAAGGTTTAGACTTACCACTATTCCATTCGGGTTATACAACAACGAATTAGAGAGTTTAGGGAGGAGGATCTCATGAGAAGGGCAAGGAATAGCAGAGTCACTTTACAGAACAACTAGTAGGAGCAAAAGGTTAGACTTACCCCGCTCAACACACCGTTAAGGAGACCATCCTAAAGGAAAGAATGAGAGCAGAGAGTTTAGGGACGAGGATCTCATGGGATGGACAGAGAATAGCAAAGTCAATTTATGGAACAATTAGCAGGAGGAAAGGTTTAGACTTTTTTCTCCACAACAGAGCCCAACCTGTGGAATGCCCCAGGGTTCAGTGCTTTCCCCTATCTCTTCAACATTTACATTCCTCTGACCTGCAACACCATCCAGTTCTTCAACACTGAATACCACCTTTTCACCGATGACATTCAGTTCTGTATCAAAACAGGAACACAAACCAAACTTCCTCCAAATCAAGCTTAACCTTGCTCTTACAGCAGGAGCACACTGATTCCACAACTACATACTCCAGTTGAATCTCTCCAAATTTGAGCTCCTCTGGCTAATCTGACAAGGGCACCCCAGCTCTGAATATCTCTGCTCTCCCTAGCAAGAACTCCCCTGAAACCTAAGAATTCAGTACAAAGTTTGCGAGTTCACCTCACAATGGAAACTCACACTATTAAGGTAGTAAGGGCCATCTTTATGCACCTGTGTCAGATTCACCTACTTCACTTTGCCACCCTGATCATAGAAACATAGAAGTGATGGCAGAAGAAGACCATACGGCCCATCCAGTCTGCCCAGCAAGCTTTCACAGTTATTTTCTCATACTTATCTGCAATTCTGACTGCTGAGGTCAGGGCCCTTATTGGTAACTATTTGGTTCTAATTTTCCTTCTACCCCTGCTATTGATGTAGAGAGCAGTGCTGGAGCTGCAAAAAAGTGAAGTATCAAGCCTAATTGGTTAGGGGTAGTAACCGCCACAATAATCAAGCTACTCCCATTCTTATTTGTTTACCCAGTCTGTGCAATTTAGTCCTTGTTGGTTGTCTTAATATAAATCCTCATTTCTTCATTCCCCCCTGCCGTTGAAGCAGTGAGCTGTGCTGTATATGTATTCAAAGTGAAGTATTGGTTCGGGGTAGTAACCGCCGCAACAAGCAATCTACTCCCACGCTTATTTGTGACTGCAAATCCTTGTCCCACATTTCCTCTTCCCGTTGAAGCATAGAGCAATGTTGGAGTCGCATTAACCGTGTGTATGTTTATTGAATAAGGGTATTAATCACCAGGAAGTAACCATCATTCCCGCAAGCCACCCCCATGCCTCTTCTCTTCATTCACATCCTCGAGACTTTATGGATCCACAGTGTTTTTATCCCATGCCCCTTTGAAATCTTTCACAGTTTTAGTCTCTTTTCCATGGCATCTCACAACATTATCTGAAAAGCCTCCAACTTTGTAAAAAAAAGTACAGCTGCAAGAATTCTGATAGAAGCCAAAGCAATGGACCATATAACACCAAACTTAAAACAACTGCACTGGCTCCTTGTTGAATGCCGGATACAATTTGCTTTGTCTTTCAATATATAAGCAACTCAGGCCCCAGATTACTTCACCCAACATCTGCTACCATCTGCCCCTTTTCAAGAGCTCCATTCCCTGCATCCCGTAATTAACTTGCATCCGACTCCACGCATTCTTCTGCTTTGCCCCAAAAAGTTTGGAATAAGATGATAGAATCCCTCAGACCTGAGAATTACCTTGCCTTCAGGAATAAAACCTGAGGCTTGGCTGTTCAACCAAGCCTTCCTTATCTTTCCTTAAACTCACTTTAAAGACTGTGACGACTGTGTCCAGACAGCAACAAAGACTACTTCTGTAATTCAGCTACTTGACAGTTCAGGTAACTCTCCTCTTCCCTTGTACAGGTGCTTTCCTTTTTACCAATGTCTCATCGCCCTGCACCTTAACGCATCTAGCAGTCGCTACCTCTACTTCACTATCTTACTCCTTTACTTAACCAACCCTCACCAAACTCTATCACTCTTTATAGCCATCCAGAAATGTTTCTTTTATGTTTGGTATAAATGCAAACAACACTGTATGAAATATACTATACATTGATTGTAATCCACTTTGAAAATATCTTTTTTAAGGTGAAATATCAAATATTTTTAAATAGATAAATATCAGACCCCTGATCTTACAACCATCTCCAGAATGCGCACTTCCCTGCCTGGGCCTTTATCCATGACAGGGAGCATAGAGGAGAAGAATATTATCTGTGCATCTATCTGCTGACTGCCATATCTCCTCTGCTTCTCCTCTTCTCCAGAGTATACATATTTAGGTTCTTCAATCTCATTTCATAAGATTTGATGGAGACCTCCCACCATTTTGGTCGCCCTTTTCCGGACCGACTCCGTCCTGTCTCTGTCCCTTTTGAGATATAGTCTCCAGAACTGAACCAGTACTCCAGGTGAGGACCTGTGAAGGGGATTATCACCTCCTTTTTCTTACTAGATATTCCGAGACCTTCAGATTCTTGAAATGTTTTAATGATGCATGGTCATCAACAAACCTTTTCTGCTGGAAAGAAACCAATAGAACTAGGGGTCACGAAATGAAACTCTAGGGAGAGTGACTCAGAACTACTGTCAGGAAATATTTCTTCACGAAGAAGGTGCTGGATGCCTGGAATGCCCTTCCGGGTGAGGTGGTGAAGACAAAAACGGTACAAAATTTCAAAGGGGCATGGGATAAACACTGTGGGTCCCTAAAGGCTAGAGGATGGAAATGAAGAAAAGAGTGCATGGGGGTAACTTGCTGGTGTGGTGGTTACTACCCTTAACCAATAAGTCTTCATAGTGTTGATGCAAATCCATCACTGCTCGCTGCTTCAACAGCAGAGGGAAAAGAGGACAAGAGGAACTGGATTCAGACATCAACCAACAAGGACACTGAACTGTACGGTCTGAGAAAACAAATAAGCATGGGGCTAATTTACTTGATGTGGCAGTTACTACCCTTAACCAAAAAGCCTGATACTACATTTCTGGTGCATCTCCAACATTGCTCTCTGCTTCGGCAGGGGGGGAAAGGAAATTGGACTCAAACAGTAACCAACAACAGCCCTGACCTTGGCTGACTGAGTAACTGATAAGTATGGGGAAACTGATAAGTATGGGGGCTTGCTGTGCAGATTAGATGGGCCATTAGGTCCTTTACTGCCGTTACTTCTATATTTCCGTGTTTCACCCAGAGCCATGAAGTCACTTTTGATGCAATCTGGGTGCTTCTTGGCAATATCATTTCTGCCAACATAGATGAGTAGCATTGGATAATAGTCAGTAGGCATGAGGAATTCTGGCACTCTCTCCATAACATCATGGATTTTGGCTCCTAGCAGATAGTTCATTTCCCAGGGCAATATGTCTGGTCAGCAGATGGATATTTATTTATTTAAAATCATTTCTAGCCTGTGCCCTGCAAAGTTCAGGATGGGTTACATAGTACACACATAATACAATAAACAACAATGCCGTGGGGCATAATAAGACTGGAGGAATAGTCTAGTGGTTACAGGAGTGGGCTAGAAACCAGGGTTCAAATTCCACTGCCACTCCTTGTGACCTTTGGCAAGACACTTTACCCTAGGTACAAATCCAGGGGGTCATTTATCAACCTAGCTTGATGGACTCTGTAACATCAAGCTAGGTTGAGAGAACATTGCACAAATCTCATCTTTGGCTGAGTTTCCTCACTCCGAAGGCCATCAAATCTTCACAAGAGACCACTGTCCTGTTCATACGTCTCACGTTGGCCCCTAACCCCCTACACTAATACCTAAACCTCAACTCGAGTTACTAGATGGGCCTACCATAGGGATACAAATACCTGTCTAGGGAGAGGACACTATGGCTAGGTGTTCTCTCTCTCTCTCTCTCTCTCTCTCTCTCTCTCATTGGATATTTAGTGGCACCTTTAGTCAGGTATAGTTAGCAGGTTTTTGGACCTCAACAGTTATAAGTGGAGGGAAGGGGAGAACCAATAGACACACAAACATTTACATGTATTACTAGGAGGAGGAGGCAGGGCCGGCGGAAGCACTAGGCGAACTAGGCGATCGCCTAGGGCGCTGAGCATTAGGGGGCGCCGAGCCGCTGATGGCCAATGGCCGCCGGTGGACGTCATCCCAATGGCGGCTGAGCGGTGAACTACTGCTATGCTGTGTGCCGGATACACACAACAAGAAGATCGGCAGGACCGTGGTACAGTCGCATCTAAACTTGCTGGTGCTCCTCCTCCTCCTTCCTGCCCGCGCGGCCCCGGAAGAAAAATGTTGCCGGGGCCGCGCGGGCAGGAAAGAGGAGGAGCATCAGCCAATGCAGGAACTTCTCCTCCTTCCTGCCCGCGCGGCCCCGGAAGAAAAATGTTGCCGGGGCCGCGCGGGCAGGAAAGAGGAGGAGCATCAGCCAATGCAGGAACTTCTCCTCCTTCCTGCCCGCGCGGCCCCGGAAGAAAAATGTTGCCGGGGCCGCGCGGGCAGGAAAGAGGAGGAGCATCAGCCAATGCAGGAACTTCTCCTCCTTCCTGCCCGCGCGGCCCCGGAAGAAAAATGTTGCCGGAGCCGCGCGGGCAGGAAAGAGGAGGAGCATCAGCCGCGTGCAGAAGAGGATCAGCGCAGCTCGAGAAGACCGGGGCCGCTGCAGAGCCCATCCTGCAGTGGCCCGTGAAGAGGAGGCCCAGAGGTGAGAGAGAGACTGAGGGTTTGTACAGTGTGTATGTGTGCGTGTATGAGATGAGTTGAGAGACTGTGTGTGTGGGTGTGAGTGAAGACCTGAATGTTTGCAGAGACAGCATGGGAGAGCCTCTGTGTGTGTGAGAGACAGCATGTGATAGTGAGAGCCTGTGCTTGAGCAAGACAGCATGTGGGAGTGAGAGAGAGCCTGTGTGTGTGTGTGAGTCAGCATGTGACAGTGAGAGCCTGTGTGTAGGAATGATTGTATGAGAGAGAGCATGTGACAGTGAGAACCTGTGCTTGAGCAAGACAGCATGTGGGAGTGAGAGTTAGACAGGATGTGCAAGAGAGAGACTGTGTATAAATAATTGTATGAGGGACAGCATGTGAGAATGCCTGTGTATGTGAGAGAGAGAAAGCATGTGAGAATGAGAACCTGACTGTGTGTTTGAGGGAAGCAGACAGATGGAGAGAAAAGAAATATGTTATAAAAGGAATTGGCAAAAAAATAAGAAAGGGAAGATGGAAAAAAAAAGCCTGTGACCAACCGATTAGAAAACTAAGATCAGACAGCAAATGTAAAAAGAAATAAATTACTTTTTAGTGATTGGCACATGTAATCTTTGGGAATGTGCAAGAGTAGCACTTTCTCTATGCGGATCTCACAATGTACGAGATCAACATAGAGGAACTGGAAGCCCATGGGGCCTGCACAGAGGAGGCAGCAGAATGGGCTTCAGTGCCAATAGCAGCAATCAGCACCTCTGCAATAGCCACGCGGCAGCAGTGGCAGTGGCAGCAGAAGAATGAGAGAGGCTCTGAGGTTGCTGGCAAAAGAAAGAGAGGGGGTCTCTGCCTTTAGTGTGCATGTGTATGAATGGGAGTCTGCCTGGGGGTGTATGTGTTAGGGATGTGAATCGTGTCCTCAATCGTCTTAACGATCGATTTCGGCTGGGAGGGGGAGGGAATCGTATTGTTGCCGTTTGGGGGGGTAAAATATCGTGAAAAAATCGTGAAAAATCGTGAAAAATCTAAAAATCGCAAAACCGGCACATTAAAACCCCCTAAAACCCACCCCCGACCCTTTAAATTAAATCCCCCACCCTCCCGAACCCCCCCCAAATGACTTAAATAACCTGCGGGTCCAGTGGCGGTCCGGAACGGCAGCGGTCCGGAACGGGCTCCTGCTCCTGAATCTTGTTGTCTTCAGCCGGCGCCATTTTCCAAAATGGCGCCGAAAAATGGCGGCGGCCATAGACGAACACGATTGGACGGCAGGAGGTCCTTCCGGACCCCCGCTGGACTTTTGGCAAGTCTCGTGGGGGTCAGGAGGCCCCCCACAAGCTGGCCAAAAGTTCCTGGAGGTCCAGCGGGGGTCAGGGAGCGATTTCCCGCCGCGAATCGTTTTCGTACGGAAAATGGCGCCGGCAGGAGATCGACTGCAGGAGGTCGTTCAGCGAGGGTTCCGGCGCCTCGCTGAACAACCTCCTGCAGTCGATCTCCTGCCGGCGCCATTTTCCGTACGAAAACGATTCGCGGCGGGAAATCGCTCCCTGACCCCCGCTGGACCTCCAGGAACTTTTGGCCAGCTTGTGGGGGGCCTCCTGACCCCCACGAGACTTGCCAAAAGTCCAGCGGGGGTCCGGAAGGACCTCCTGCCGTCCAATCGTGTTCGTCTATGGCCGCCGCCATTTTTCGGCGCCATTTTGGAAAATGGCGCCGGCTGAAGACAACAAGATTCAGGAGCAGGAGCCCGTTCCGGACCGCTGCCGTTCCGGACCGCCGCTGGACCCGCAGGTTATTTAAGTCATTTGGGGGGGGTTCGGGAGGGTGGGGGATTTAATTTAAAGGGTCGGGGGTGGGTTTTAGGGGGTTTTAGTGTGCCGGCTCACGATTCTAACGATTTATAACGATAAATCGTTAGAATCTCTATTGTATTGTGTTCCATAACGGTTTAAGACGATATTAAAATTATCGGACGATAATTTTAATCGTCCTAAAACGATTCACATCCCTAGTATGTGTGTGAATGCATGGGTGCCTGCCTGATGGTGTGTCTGTGAATGAGAATGTATGGGTGTCTTCCTGGGGTTTGTATGTGTGAGAATATGTGCCTGCCTGTTTGTGGTGTATGTGTGTGTGTGAGAATAAATTGGTGCCTGCCTGGGGGTCTGTGTGTGTGAGAATGAATGTGTGCATGCCTGGGGGATGGAGAGGGAATGGTGTGAAAATGAATGGGAGCCTGCCTGGGGTTCAGTGTGAGAATGACTAGGAGCTTGCCTGTGTGTGTGTGTCTGTGTGAGAACGAGTGGGAGCTTGCCTGGGAGTGTGTGTTTGTGTGTATGTGAGGGAGCCAGTGAGAGCATGAGTGTGTATGAGAAAATCCAGGGGAGTAAGAGTGAGTGTGTGTGAGTGGGGGGGGGGGGGGGGGGGGGGGGGGGGGAAGAGAGTGTCTTACACCCTGAGAGTGTGTCAGTGTCTGTGAGAGCGAGAGGTTATGATTGGGTATAAGAGCATGAATGTGTATGTATGTGACAGTGTATGTGTGAGAGAGAATGGACATGTGAGTATGTGTGAGAGAGAGAGGATAACCTCCTAATCCTCGACAATATCAGGGTGACTGGAAATCAAGAGCTCCCATGTATGGACAGCAGGGGCTTTTTAAAATCCTTATTAGTTTTAATTATTGTGTGTTATTTGATATATGTACTGTTTTGAAATATTTTATTGGTGTTTGGGAAATTGTAAAAAATGTATATGATTTTAATTAATAGAAATTCTATTTATCAGTAGTTTTAAAATATTTTATTAGTATGGTTTTACTATTATAACTGATGCTTTGTTTCTTGATTTTATTTGTTTTATGAGGAATGGTTGTTCTGTTTTTCCATTGCTAATACACAGAGTCTGGCTTCTTGGGGTTTCCATTTCAGTTTTTTCTAATTTGTGCTCCTTTATTTTGTATTCTGTATTTGGTGAAGGTCTGTCTCTGCTCTGTGTGTGTGACCATGATGAGAGATTCTGCTAGCATAGGGATCTATAGCAATTGGGTTTGTTTTGTTTCCTCAGTAGGTGGTGTATTGGTATTCTAGGACCCAGTGTAATATTTATCCTTGCTTATTCACAGGTAGGGTTATTGTTGTTTGAGTCCTTGGTGTTATTACTGTTATGTTATGATGGGATTGCAGCATAGATTTTGGGTGTCTCTTTTGCGGTGCTTTATGTTAGTTCACAATGTGTCTGGCAGTGGAAGGTGTTTGTGCTGCTGTTACTGTGAGGTGACACCAGAATTTGAAAATATCTTTTAGTATGATGAGCTGTAAGGGAAACATCCAAGCTCCATTGTTTGGGGGAATTTCAGTGGATGCACAGAGTTACAGAACTGGAGGTGCAGGACTTATATTGACATTCTGTCCCTTCCTATATATTCCAGACTTCACTCTCATAATCCATATAGAATTAGTTGAATGAGGCTATCAAATAATTTTATAGTAGTTTTACTAGAAGTGTGAAACTGGCCAGCTTTTTAAAATAATGCAGAGGACCCTTTGGACTTTTTTTAACAACACTTTTTTTTATAACCAATTTTAAAGCAGGATCCATGCTATAGAGGTGGGTGTGATGAAGAAATGTCATTTTGGCTCCCCCCCCCCCCCACCCAAAACAAATTCTTCTGTCTAGAGATGCCACTGATTTTCTGTGGCACACAAATGCATTGGCCCCTGGGCGCCGGAGACCCTTGGTGCGCCACTGGGTGCGAGCCATATGGGGCCGCAAGTGGTGGCAAAGAGGAGTGGAGATTTGGCGGCCGCAAGCAGTGCCCAATCTGCTCGTGACCCAGAAAACCCCAGTCAGCGGGCGTGATTGAGAATGAGGTAGGAGTCGGGGCCGAGACCGGGGGGGGCGCAAGGAAGAAGGCTCGCCTAGGGCGCCAAATCCCCTTGCACCAGCCCTGGGAGGAGGAGAACCAGAGATCCATCAATATATACAGAGACAAAAGTGTATGCAGACACACATGTACATGTCTATAAATATACTTACTGTAATATGCGCATATAAATGCACATGTGTACATATATACAGAGACAAAAGTGTATGCAGACACACATGTACATGTCTATAAATATACTTACTGTAATATGCGCATATAAATGCACATGTGTACATATATACAGAGACAAAAGTGTATGCAGACACACATGTACATGTCTAAAAATATACTTACTGTAATATGCACATATAAATGCACATGTGTACATATATACAGAGACAAAAGTGTATGCAGACACACATGTACATGTCTAAAAATATACTTACTGTAATATGCGCATATAAATGCACATGTGTACATATATACAGAGACAAAAGTGTATGCAGACACACATGTACATGTCTAAAAATATACTTACTGTAATATGCGCATATAAATGCACATGTGTACATATATACAGAGACAAAAGTGTATGCAGACACACATGTACATGTCTATAAATATACTTACTGTAATATGCGCATATAAATGCACATGTGTACATATATACAGAGACAAAAGTGTATGCAGACACACATGTACATGTCTATAAATATACTTAGGGGCGGATTTTCAGAGCCCTGCTCGCCTAAATCCGCCCAAAACCGGGCGGATTTAGGCGAGCAGGGCCCTGCGCGCCGGTGAGCCTATTTTACATAGGCTCACCTGCGCGCGCAGAGCCCCGGGACTCGCGTAAGTCCCGGGGTTCTCCGAGGGGGGCGGGCCCGAACCGCGCGGAGTTTAGGGGGCGTGCCGGGAGCGTTTTGGGGGCGGACCCGGATGCGTGGTTACGGCCTGGGGCGGCCCGGGGTCGTGGTCGCGCCCTCCGGACCCGCCCCCAGGACGCGTCCCGGCGCGCAGGAGGCCCGCTGACGCGCGGGGATTTACGCCTCCCTCTGGGAGGCGTAAATCCCCCGACAAAGGTAAGGGGGGGGCTTAGACAGGGCCAGGTGGGTGAGTTAGGTAGGGGAAGGGAGGGGAAGGTGAGGGGGAGGGCAAAAGGAAGTTCCCTCCGAGGCCGCTCCGATTTCGGAGCGGCCTCGGAGGGAACGGGGGTAGGCTGCGCGGCTCGGCGTGCGCCGGCTATACAAAATCGATAGCCTTGCGCGCGCCGATCCAGGTTTTTAGCGCCTGGAGTGCAAACAAAAGTAGGCCTATTCGCGGAGTATGAAAATCCGCCCCTTACTGTAATATGCGCATATAAATGCACATACACTTAAATACAAATTATAGAATACACACATATTCTCAAGTAGGAAATATAAAATTAGTCATATGCTTGTGTTTTAAATTGCACAACGATTTGTGGAACTATCTGTCAGAGTAAATTGGTCTTACCAAAATTTGTCTCAGCAGCTCAATAATAGTATCCTGATAGGAAAAAGAGCAAGAATGAGTAAAATGTCCATCTGAAAGTTACAGCATCCACAAACGGGTTAAAGGTCTCCTTGCATTTGGTACATAAGGGGGAAAACTTGGATAATTTAGGGCCTCTTTTCCCTCCCATAACCAAGAAGAGAATGGCACCGATGGTCAGGACTGAAGGGTGAGATTCAGAACCAGAATCACCAAGAGCCCAAGCCCAGCCCCCCAGCACCAGGGCAAAATGAAGTCCTGCCAAGTCCAAGCATTCGGTGCCCTCTGGGCAGCTTTCTATTCTACAGGCGGTGAAGTCCTGCCAAGTCCAAGCTTTCTATTCTACAGGCGGTGAAGTCCTGCCAAGTCCAAGCTTTCTATTCTACAGGCGGTGAAGTCCTGCCAAGTCCAAGCTTTCTATTCTACAGGCGGTGAAGTCCTACCAAGTCCAAGCTTTCTATTCTACAGGCGGTGAAGTCCTGCCAAGTCCTAGCTTTCTATTCTACAGGCGGTGAAGTCCTACCAAGTCCAAGCTTTCTATTCTACAGGCGGTGAAGTCCTGCCAAGTCCAAGCTTTCTATTCTACAGGCGGTGAAGTCCTGCCAAGACCAAGCTTTCTATTCTACAGGCGGTGAAGTCCTGCCAAGTCCAAGCTTTCTATTCTACAGGCGGTGAAGTCCTGCCAAGTCCAAGCTTTCTATTCTACAGGCGGTGAAGTCCTGCCAAGTCCAAGCTTTCTATTCTACAGGCGGTGAAGTCCTGCCAAGTCCAAGCTTTCTATTCTACAGGCGGTGAAGTCCTGCCAAGTCCAAGCTTTCTATTCTACAGGCGGTGAAGTCCTGCCAAGTCCAAGCTTTCTATTCTACAGGCGGTGAAGTCCTGCCAAGTCCAAGCTTTCTATTCTACAGGCGGTGAAGTCCTGCCAAGTCCAAGCTTTCTATTCTACAGGCGGTGAAGTCCTGCCAAGTCCAAGCTTTCTATTCTACAGGCGGTGAAGTCCTGCCAAGTCCAAGCTTTCTATTCTACAGGCGGTGAAGTCCTGCCAAGTCCAAGCTTTCTATCTACAGGCGGTGAAGTCCTGCCAAGACCAAGCTTTCTATTCTACAGGCGGTGAAGTCCTGCCAAGTCCAAGCTTTCTATTCTACAGGTGGTGAAAGTCCTGCCAAGTCCAAGCTTTCTATTCTACAGGCGGTGAAGTCCTGCCAAGTCCAAGCTTTCTATTCTACAGGCGGTGAAGTCCTGCCAAGTCCAAGCTTTCTATTCTACAGGCGGTGAAGTCCTGCCAAGTCCAAGCTTTCTATTCTACAGGCGGTGAAGTCCTGCCAAGTCCAAGCTTTCTATTCTACAGGCGGTGAAGTCCTGCCAAGTCCAAGCTTTCTATTCTACAGGCGGTGAAGTCCTGCCAAGTCCTAGCTTTCTATTCTACAGGCGGTGAAGTCCTGCCAAGTCCAAGCTTTCTATTCTACAGGCGGTGAAGTCCTGCCAAGTCCAAGCTTTCTATTCTACAGGCGGTGAAGTCCTGCCAAGTCCAAGCTTTCTATTCTACAGGCGGTGAAGTCCTGCCAAGTCCAAGCTTTCTATTCTACAGGCGGTGAAGTCCTGCCAAGTCCAAGCTTTCTATTCTACAGGCGGTGAAGTCCTGCCAAGTCCTAGCTTTCTATTCTACAGGCGGTGAAGTCCTGCCAAGTCCTAGCTTTCTATTCTACAGGCGGTGAAGTCCTGCCAAGTCCTAGCTTTCTATTCTACAGGCGGTGAAGTCCTGCCAAGTCCTAGCTTTCTATTCTACAGGCGGTGAAGTCCTGCCAAGTCCTAGCTTTCTATTCTACAGGCGGTGAAGTCCTGCCAAGTCCTAGCTTTCTATTCTACAGGCGGTGAAGTCCTGCCAAGTCCAAGCTTTCTATTCTACAGGCGGTGAAGTCCTGCCAAGTCCTAGCTTTCTATTCTACAGGCGGTGAAGTCCTGCCAAGTCCAAGCTTTCTATTCTACAGGCGGTGAGAGTAACGTCCAGCAGACTCTTTCATAATCTCACAACAAAGACTGATCGTTTATTTTATAGATAAAATACAAACACGCCACAGCTGGCTGCTGTATATTTTTACATTTATTTATCTAACAATACAAGAAGGAACTGTAACAGTAAAAGTATTTGTATACTAGCACCATAAAAATTCTGCTTCATAGCAGCAGATTATAATCATCTGCCAAGCTCTTAGCACAACAGAACAGCATCTTTCAGTTTCTGCATTAACACTATTTTTTAGTTTTTGTTATGCAAATACAAACATTTATCTTATACCCTTCAAAATGTAAAATCCTGAAAAAGGCATGAAGATGAAATGGAAGTTACTCACGCAGTCTGCATTCTTTTATAAAAATCTCGCTGGCTTCTTCCAGACGCCCAACACTGCAATGTTTCGGCAAACGAATTGCCTGCATCAGGGGAATCTTAAACAACCCCTGATATTCGATTCGGATGCACGTCTCACACCCACATCCATGCCAGTTTTTTTAGAGGTGAGACGTGCAATCGAATTGAACACTATCCCTTCTTTCTCTTCCTCCCAACTCTGACATTAGTCCTCCCCATCCTCCCCTCCCCACATGCTGATCCAGGCCTGACAAGAAATACCCCAGGCTGCTCCTTGCTCCTCTGCTGCTGTGGATGCAGTACAGGCTTGGGTTACGTGGGATGCTTTATGGTTCAATGCACAACACGGAAGACATAAATCAAGACCCTGCTGAGCTCCTCCTTTTCCTCCTGGAAACTTGGGTTAGCACAGGGAGAGGTAGGGGTAAGAGGGGCTGCCCAACATTGACCTAGTTCCTGGTTCCTTCAATTCTGTGACTGGGGACCCTGATAGTATGAGATGAAATTGGGTAAGATTTAAGTAATTAATGAATGGGCAGCACCCTCACAATAAGATGTTCTTACCTCTCCCGCAGCACAAGTTGCAGGAAACGCAATATCCTGTGGCAGTATGCTTTCCTAAAAGAGAAACAAATACTAAACGCAATGCAACAATTAAGCAAGCAATAGAAATGGACATTAATGTCATACAAAAGCTGGGACTATGGATGTATTAAGATTTGATTGGCTGTGAACTGAATGCACACATCATAGGAGCATTCCAATAGGCTAAGAGGATATTCTTGTTAGCCAAACAATTGTTCTGAGCAGTCACTGGGGTGTTGGGATATATGGAGTGGTTTTGCTGTTTATTGATGTTGAGGTGTTAGGAGTGTGATGCTGTAGATCTGAGGACTGCGGCTTTTGATTGCTGGGAAGGAGTTTGCTGATTCCTGATGATGGAGTTTAGAGGTCTGACACGTTATATGCAGGGGATGGGTTTGCTTTAATTCATGATCTTGGGAAGTTAGTTGTATCATAGGGATGTGAATCGTGTCCTCGATCGTCTTAACGATCGATTTCGGCTGGGAGGGGGAGGGAATCGTATTGTTGCCGTTTGGGGGGGTAAAATATCGTGAAAAATCGTGAAAAATCGTGAAAAATCTAAAAATCTAAAAATCGCAAAACCGGCACATTAAAACCCCCTAAAACCCACCCCCGACCCTTTAAATTAAATCCCCCACCCTCCCGAACCCCCCCCAAATGACTTAAATAACCTGCGGGTCCAGCGGTGGTCCGGAACGGGCTCCTGCTCCTGAATCTTGTTGTCTTCAGCCAGCGCCATTTTCCAAAATGGCGCCGAAAAATGGCGGCGGCCATAGATGAACACAATTGGACGGCAGGAGGTCCTTCCGGACCCCCGCTGGACTTTTGGCAAGTCTCGTGGGGGTCAGGAGGCCCCCCACAAGCTGGCCAAAAGTTCCTGGAGGTCCAGCGGGGGTCAGGGAGCGATTTCCCGCCGCGAATCGTTTTCGTACGGAAATGGCGCCGGCAGGAGATCGACTGCAGGAGGTCGTTCAGCGAGGGTTCCGGCGCCTCGCTGAACAACCTCCTGCAGTCGATCTCCTGCCGGCGCCATTTTCCGTACGAAAACGATTCGCGGCGGGAAATCGCTCCCTGACCCCCGCTGGACCTCCAGGAACGTTTGGCCAGCTTGTGGGGGGCCTCCTGACCCCCACGAGACTTGCCAAAAGTCCAGCGGGGGTCCGGAAGGACCTCCTGCCGTCCAATCGTGTTCGTCTATGGCCGCCGCCATTTTTCGGCGCCATTTTGGAAAATGGCGCCGGCTGAAGACAACAAGATTCAGGAGCAGGAGCCCGTTCCGGACCGCTGCCGTTCCGGACCGCCGCTGGACCCGCAGGTTATTTAAGTCATTTGGGGGGGGTTCGGGAGGGTGGGGGATTTAATTTAAAGGGTCGGGGTGGGTTTTAGGGGGTTTTAGTGTGCCGGCTCACGATTCTAACGATTTATAACGATAAATCGTTAGAATCTCTATTGTATTGTGTTCCATAACGGTTTAAGACGATATTAAAATTATCGGACGATAATTTTAATCGTCCTAAAACGATTCACATCCCTATTGTATCATGCTTTGGATGTGAGAGAGGTTTCCCTTATTCCTGATGTTGGGTTGGTAGGGGTGTGATGCTTTAGATGTGGGGGTGAGTTTGCTGATACTTGATGTTGGCGTTTAGAAGTGTGACACGTTATATGCAGTCGATGCTTTAATTCATGATCTTGGGATGTTAGTTGTATCATGCTTTGGATGTGAGAGGTTTTTCTCATTCTTGATGTTGAGTTGGTAGGGGTTTGATGCTTTAGATGTGGGAAGGAGTTTGCTGATTCCTGATGTTGGGGTTTAGAGGTGTGACACGTAATATGCAGGGGATGGGTTTGCTTTAATTCATGATCTTGGGATGTTAGTTGTATCATGCTTTGAATGTGAGAGAGGTTTCTCTCATTCCTGATGTTGGGTTGGTAGGGGTGTGATGCTTTAGATGTGGGGGTGAGTTTGCTGATTCCTGATGTTGGAGTTTAGAGGTGTAACACGTTATATGCAGGGGATGCTTTAATTCATGATCTTGGGATGTTAGTTGTATCATGCTTTGAATGTGAGAGAGGTTTCTCTCATTTCTGATGTTGGGTTGGTAGGGGTGTGATGCTTTAGATGTGGGGGGTGAGTTTGCTGATTCCTGATGTTGGAGTTTAGAGGTGTGACACGTTATATGCAGGGGATGCTTTAATTCATGATCTTGGGATGTTAGTTGTATCATGCTTTGGATGTGAGAGGGGTTTCTCTCATTCCTGATGTTGGGCTGGTAGGGGTGTGATGCTTTAGATGTGGGGGTGGGTTTGCTGATTCCTGATGTTGGAGTTTAGAGGTGTGACACTTTATAAGCAGTTGATGCTTTAATTCATGATCTTGGGAAGTTAGTTGTATCATGCTTTGGATGTGAGAGGGGTTTCTCTCATTCCTGATGTTGGGTTGGTAGGGGTGTGATGCTTTAGATGTGGGGGTGAGTTTGCTGATTCCTGATGTTGGAGTTTAGAGGTGTGACACGTTATATGCAGGGGATGCTTTAATTCATGATCTTGGGATGTTAGTTGTATCATGCTTTGGATGTGAGAGAGGTTTCTCTCATTCCTGAGGTTGAGTTGGTAGGGGTGTGATGCTTTAGATGTGGGAAGGAGTTTGCTGATTCCTGATGTTGGGGTGTAAGCAGTGCTGGTGCTTCCATTAAGCAAACTAGGCAGTTGCGTAGAGCGCCAAGATTTTGGGGTGTGGCAAAATCGCACCAGGAGAAGACTCAGTGGGGGAGAGTCAATACTTCGAAAGAAGAGAGGACTGTGCTGGAGCTGCCACCAATAAATAAGTTGGGGGTAGAAGGTTCGCCTAAAATGCCAAATATTCTTGCACTGGCTCCAGGTATAAAGGGTGGATTTGCTAATTACTATGGATAGGATCTTGCTTTTGGTGTGAGGATACAACGTGTGGTATCTTTCCCTCCGGAGCCATAGATGGTGGGATATTCCCTGTAGAATTCTGAGAACGTGAATAAATCTATTTTTTTTGTATGGTATTTGAAAAATGATGCTAATTTGTGAAACTAATGATTCTCTGCAATCTTCTGTGCGTTTTAACGGAATTTCTCCATTTGCTGAGAGCACCGCCAATCTTTTTTAAGCTTTCTCTATCGCTGCACAGACAAGATATCTGAAATGAGATAACTCGAACTGGAGGCTTGAGACGCTAGAAATGCGTTAGAAAAAGCCGTTAGTCTTACCATGGCACTGAACACGAATTCCTGAATGAGGTCACATTGTTCACCAACGTCTCCGAGAGCGTCACCCTGAAAGAGAAGATGCTTGAAAACGTGGAACATAGTAACACCAAAACCAAAACTTGTATTTCTTTCTTTCTTTCTGTTTGCAGCATAGGAAGTGAGATCTCTGCGCGAGGCACAAGATTAGCCATAACTCCACAGTTGAAACATCCATTCCAGACTCCCTGATAGGCACGTGGTAAATTATCGTACGTTTGTTGCATGAATGTACTTATGTTTATATGGAGGCCAATGTTCGAGTTCTCAAAATCGCTGGTACTTAAAAACAGCTGAAAAAGTAATGGAGTTTATGAGGACGGAATGTCCTCATAAACTCCATTACTTTTTCAGCAAGTTATGTAAGAAACATCTGGCTAACTCTGATATTAGGAGTTAGGTGGAGAAGTATTGGAGCAGGTCTAAACCTCGGATAAGTGCAGCCTTAACCAGCAATATTCTAAAGTACATCACCAGCTTTAGGAAAAACGTGGCGTGTAGGCCTGGAGTCACAACTCCCAGGCCCTACCTCAATGCCAGGCCAAGTCACCCCCAGACCCTTCCAAATTATTCTTTGTAATTAAACGTATGAACTGTCAGCGCTGAGTTGCCAAACTTTTTTTTTTTTTTAAATATACTTTCTAAATTAATTGTCTAAGCTTGCATTTCAAGAAACCTTGATACCTAAAGATTGTGAATAATTATACAAGAAAAAACAAAAAAAATGTATAATCTTCACTTTAGACCTCACATAGGGGGAGATTTAATCAGGAAACAAACAAAGGACATTTTCTACTGCAAGATAGTAATTGAAAAAAACACCCCACCCTGTTTTATCTGTTAGGAACTGGTACCCAAAATAGGCTGTGGTGGATTTCTATTTTGGAGAAACCCTTCCAATTGTTCTGGTTCAAAAAAGACAAATCTTGCAACTGCGAACTTAATCAAAGACCTACAAGGAAACTTTAAAACAAAAGGAGCCCCAAGATCAATCACTCTTTGTTTTTTTCACCAGAAAATCTTATCTGGTTCTAATGCCTATGTTACCAACAAAGTGGGTCTCTTCTTGAGAATTTAGTAAAACTTGTGTAAGGTCAGATCTATCCGAAGCCTGCCCTGAAGCACCCGGATCAGGACCAGACTCTGCTGAAGATGATAAATAAAATGATTCAGGAGCAACCTTGAGACATCCCAAATAATACTTTTTCAGCACATCCAGAGGAGAAACATGAGAAGACTTTGGAAAATTCAAAAATTATAAATGTAATCTCCTCGCATATTTGTCCATATTTTCTACTATTTTATATAAATTACAAGCATCTCTGGCAAAAGACAAACCATTATCTAATAATGTTTTTGACTGAGATTCATGTTCTATTATTCTATCTCCTTAAGCAAAAGAGAGTGAGAGACAACTTGGGACTGTAATTCCACCAGTGAAGAGAAAGACTTTTCAAACTTAGCAGTCAGAGAGCTCTCTAAGGGCCTCATTTTCTAAAGTATCACAGGCCTGCGATACTTTAGGTAATGAGGGGCGGGGGGCCGAAACGGGGGACGGTCCTGCGCTAGCCGGCAGCGATCGCACCGCTGCGGTGTGATCGCTGCCGGTTTCACACCCAATAGCGCCACCATAGAAGGTGTAGCTATCGGGCGCGAAATAGGACGCGAAAAGGCCCTTACCTTTTCATCGTCCGCGGCGTCTTCATGGAGTCGGCCCCGGTGACGCCCTGACTCCTCCTCTTCCAGGGCCGACTCCGCCCCCCATTCTGGTATCACGTGCGAGCCACTTGGAAAATGAGGCCCTAATTTTGTTATTGCAGTCCAAACAAGGTACTCAAAGATGGTTTTGAAGGGGTAGAGTGGACACCATAACCCCGGAAGAAAGTCACCTCCAAGGGATTGGCCACTCCAGGATTGCCTGCTAATGCAGAAAGTTTCCCATCATGAGGAGTAGGAGGTACCATCTCCAGATGTAAGTTCCCCACCCTCTGCTTCTGCAAGATATTCAACCCCAGCTTTGGCGTGCCAGGTATCGGGGCTGAGAGACACCAAGGGCTCATTAGGAGTGGAAGGTAAGAGATCCACATTGCTCAGTAGGCCCCATAACAGCGTAGGCTGGGCCATGGTGGCAGAAGGGAATGCTCTCCCTATACCTTTCCATGTCACGACTGAAACATGAAGAAGAATAAGCTGGAAAACCTTCTCCAGGGGTGAGGTCTTTTATGGGAGCACTCGGACGCCTAGAGAGACGTCAGCAGGGGCGTCCTCTCAACTTCCCCACCCGAGCGGCAGCTGTCCCAGGATGAAGGAGCCGCAGCCCCTCTTCACTCTCCCTTTAATCGATGATCCCTCCCCTTTCCCACACCAACCCTAACCTAATCCTCCCACCTTTGTGCACCCCGCTCTGGCCAGGGCCAGATTTAGGAATAGGAAACCAAATTGTGAAGGTACTTAAAACCTGGGACGTCTCTGATTTCCAGGGGCAAAACACCCCCCCCGCCTACAGGCCCTGTGAGCTTAGGTCCGGCTCCGTTAGCGATGCTGGAAAGGGGAACACTGGACTGGCAGCTTACACGTCCAACACTGCTGTCAGAGCAACTGGACTGCAGCACAGAACAAAGTAACAGGGCAAAAGGAAAAAAAGCCAACAAAACGCCCTTCTTCCATTTTGTATGGTTTTCAACAAAATGCTCTGAAATTCAGGATCTTTTGTGTCAGTATTTGCACCTCCCCAATGAAACGAGCACGAGAACATTTTTTTTTGGCTTGCACGCTCTTATGGAGAAAAGATGTCACCAGCAGCACCTGAAATAGCAGCAGGGGAAAAGCCGCCAGGGATTGCTCCTGCTCTGCGAAGATTGGAATGGATTTTCAGAGATCGTGGGCTTAGAGGGTCTGACGGATGTAGGGAGCACTGAGGAAAGGCCTGGCAGGGATTTTTTTTCAGTGGAAAACAAAATTGTGTTCATTTTTCTTTTGTTTGAAAAAGAAAATGAAATGTATTAAAATTTCTCTTGCTATTTCAATGAAAGCACATCTGCAGTGACTAGGCTGCTGCTGAAAATTATCCTAAAGAAGGCTAAAATATGCAGTAAACTGGCGAGCGGCAAGTGTAACATTACCCGGATAGTCAGCAGGACTTCCCCAAATAAATCTGGCGTTCAATACGTGTGGATAAAGCCAGGTCAGCGAGTGGTCAATATTAAAAAGGCTTGTTTAAGAAGCTTTTCAAGTTACCTGGACAAAACCCAGTGTTTGAATATTTCCTGACCCTGCTGACTGCAGACATTTTGAGTGCACAAAGTTTATCCGGAGAAAAAGGGGCATTGACGGAGGCGTGTTCCAGGCTGGGGCTGAACTGTAGCCCATCAGCACACACATTGTATACTCTCTGGCTAAAATTACATAAGTGTGTGTGATTTCCTGCTAGTAAAGTTACGTGCATCACGTTATCCATGCATATTCAGTGCACATTAGCACATCATTAGCTTTCTGAATTTAGGGACTGTGCTGAATTTCCCACACAGTTTTAACATCAGCCTGCGTGTTAGCTGCTCTTATCTCACTGGGTTTAGAAGGCGCTCTGTGCATTTCTAAGGTTAAAGGGAGCATACAGGGACCAAATGTCATGCCCAGGACCTATAAAGTGGGCTGTATTTGTAATTTGCTTGCTAACTCATCCTAAGAATATGAAATGAAATTATTTTCCTAATTATAGAAGGGGGCTCAGAATATTTGGAGTCTTTGCTATTTAGGCCCCTTTCTGCCACAGACAAGGTTTCTTAGCTGTGGCCAATGCAGACCCCCGTTTCCCTTCCCCCGCACACTCTGCAGGACTAACAACAGTCATTCAGTAAAGATGTCCTTATCATGGAGACCTCTGAGCAGAGAGGAGACCACCCCGAGAGACGAGAGAGAACGACTGAGACGCACTGCTATCCAGGGCAGGCCAGTAATTTGGTGAACCCCCCCTCCCCCCAGTGAAGTTTCACTGCCCTGTTTGGTGTCCTGGGCAATTGCCCTGTTGGATCCCCACATAATCCGGTCCTGAGCAGAAACAGAAGGAGACTTACCGCTGCGTTCACACCAGTGTGTTGCAAAATTTCATTTGGAATGCACGCAGTATCTACCTAAAAAGTAACACAAATACTATGTGTAGGATCAGCAAATTGCGAATAGGCAGCTCATTTCCACCAGGGCTCATGCAATGCAGCCAGCCCAGCACCCACCCGTGAACACAATCATATTTTGTGTGGAGTTTCCTGCCAGTTTGGGATTTACTCTGTCAACCTGAATTGAGGCGTTGTAAAACTTGCATAGAATTAGTTTTCATTAAACTATGAGGGACATATCTGGATTAGAGATTGATGAGTGGGAGGTGATAAAGAGTTTTCCCATTGTTGTATTGAGCCTTGTCCTGGTCCATTAGTGACATATCTGGATTAGAGATTGATGAGTGGGAGGTGATAAAGAGTTTTCCCATTGTTGTATGGCAGATATTGAGCCTTGTCCTGGTCCGTTAGTGACATATCTGGATTAGAGATTGATGAGTGGGAGGTGATAAAGAGTTTTCCCATTGTTGTATTGAGCCTTGTCCTGGTCTGTTAGTGAAACTGCAGAAGGCGTTGCCTTTTCGTGGATAAACAGGGGAAACCCTAGAAAACATGAGACTGGATCTAGTGAAGCTTGAAGAATGGCTAAGATTTAGTATTACAAATAAGAAAGGGAAGGTAATAATATCATTTAGCAATACTTTTATTACAATTTCTGAAAAATATCCAATACAAACTTACAGCAAAGAAAACTGCAAGAACATATTTGCTTAAATTAATTTAATAAGCTGCTCCCTAGGCTGTGCCCAAAACCCACATAATTTGAAATTCTTAAGTGAGCGAGTGGTGTTTTCATTTTAATATTATGTGGGTTTTGGGCACAATCTAAGCTGCAATTTAAATGAATTTAAGCAGCTATTTCTTGTAATTTCATTTGCTGGGTTTGTATTAGATATTTTTGTGAAATTGTAATAAAAGTATTGCTAAATGATATTACCTTCCCTTTCTTATTTTTAATATTGTATGAAGTAAGGGAGTTTGTTTTTTCTGCATTCTGCTAAGATTTAATGCTAGAAAATGCAGGGCCATGCATTTGAGTTGCAGAATCCCAAGGGAGTGGTGCATTGTAAAGAGCGACCTTCTTCCATGCACAAAATAAGAATGAGATCTGGATGTGTGATACCTGACGATCTTAAGGTGGCCAGAAGGATGCTTGGGTGAGACCTCATGTGCAGCCCTCTGGAGACCGGTCAGGCCAGTCAGCTGACCATCTCTCATCACAGAACAGAAACCTTCCCTGAGGCTCTCCATGCACAAAATAAGAATGAGATCTGGATGTGCTGATACCTGACGATCTTAAGGTGGCCAGAAGGATGCTTGGGTGAGACCTCTGGAGACCGGTCAGGCCAGTCAGCTGACCATCTCTCATCACAGAACGGAAGCCTTCCCTGAGGCTCTCCATGCACCCCTGCTTAATTGTTTTCACTTTGGCAGTGGTGACTCACTGGCCTCACTCCCACAATTACCGGGTGGTGGGAAACACCGGCCCTGCCTCTGCTGGCTGAATCTCTCCTATTGCTTTCTCTCATGCTCAGACTGTGGCAAAAAGTCAAAAACCAGTTTGCCCCTTCACCCTGGAACATCCATGGGCGGCTTACCCAGACCCTAATTCTTCTCTGGCTCTGCCTAAATCCCCTTCACCACCAATGCAAGCAAACATTTTCTCTTTTTTTTTTTTACTTATTCAGAGGTGGGGAGGGAAAAGAGAGAGCATGAGACAGTCAGTGACGGTGTGCAAATGTATGAACGAGAGAGAAGCATGTGAGAGAAGCATGCGTGAGAATGAACATGTGTGTTAGAGAGTGTGTGTGCATATATGAGAGAGGAGAAATTTGTGCAAACCCTCTCGACTTATCCATGACAGGATGACTGGAAATATAAAGTTCCCAGTTATGCAGCGTGTGGATTTTTAAAATTCTTATTCGTTTTAATTATTGGGAAGCATTAGATGTCTTTTGAAATATGTTATTGGTGGTTGGGAAATATTTTAAAATTTCAATATGAAGTTTTAATTATTGGATGTTTTATTAGTCAGAAGTTTTATAATATTTATTTTTTTCTTAGCGTGATTTTACTATTATTGATGTTTTATTGTTTGATTTATGAGGACTGGTGGTTTGTTTTTCCATTGTTGCACTGCATGCAGAGTTTGGCTTCTTGCGGTTTCCAGTTCAGTTTTTGACAGTACATTTGGCCGAGTATGTCAGTGGACCTTCCATACTACAAAACATTCCTGCCCAGATTCAACCATCTAGTAAAGCTACCACTAAAATAGCATCAATCAAGTTCTCCTCTATGGGAGTGAAATCTTAGGCCTATACAGGACAGAGAGAATGCCAGT
The DNA here is from genome assembly GCF_901001135.1 of Rhinatrema bivittatum. NCBI lineage: Eukaryota > Metazoa > Chordata > Amphibia > Gymnophiona > Rhinatrematidae > Rhinatrema > Rhinatrema bivittatum. The sequence continues at coordinate 836,485,379 of NC_042615.1, forward strand.
ACATACCCTTTACTTCAAGTTTACAAAATCCTGAGATCAAAATTCCCCTCCAATAAAAGGGTGAGAGCTGATACTTCCCCTTAGCACTCAGCATATGATAGAGGTCTTTAAGATCATGAGAGGTCTTGAATGAGTAGATGTGACTCGGTTATTTACACTTTCGAATAATAGAAGGACTAGGGGCATTCCATGAAGTTAGCAAGTAGCACATTTAAGACTAATCGGAGAAAATTCTTTTTCACTCAACGCACAATAAAGCTCTGGAATTTGTTGCCAGAGGATATGGTTAGTGCAGTTAGTGTAGCTGGGTTCAAAAAAGGTTTGGATAAGTTCTTGGAGGAGAAGTCCATTAATGGCTATTAATCAAGTTTACTTAGGGAATAGACACTGCTATTAATTGCATCAGTAGCATGGGATCTTCTTAGTGTTTGGGTAATTGCCAGGTTCTTGTGGCCTGGTTTGGCCTCTGTTGGAAACAGGATGCTGGGCTTGATGGACCCTTGGTCTGACCCAACATGGCAATTTCTTATGTTCTTATGTTCTTATAAATTATGGTGTCACCTCACTGTAACAACATATTAGCTAGTACATCTCAGTAACACTATGTAATAATTCAAAACCCTATAAAAAATGTACACAGAACCTATAGCAAACCTGCCATACCACATTAACTGCCAAACAGTAATAACCCTACCTATGAAAAGACTACACTACAAATATTATACTGAGCCCTAGAACACCAATACACCTCTTATTAGGAAAACAGAACGTCCAGGCTGCTATGGATTCCTACACAGAAACTGCATGCTAGCAGAAAACCTCACCTCAGTCACTCATGCAGAACAGAGACAAACCCTCACCAAATGCAGAATAAAGAGACCCTAAAGTATACATAGAAACATAAAAACAAAACCAGAACTGGAAACCGCTACAAGTCAGACTCTGTATACAGCGTAATAATGAAAACTAGAAATAACATTCCTCATTAAACATAAAATACAATCAACCACACAAATAAATCATACATCAACCATACAAATAAAAAGAATAAATATTTCAAATCAGTTGACAAATAGAATAACATTCAATAATTAATAATGCCTATAAAAATGTTTAAAGATTTACCCATCATCAATAAAATATTTCAAAACAGCAGACACATCAAATAACACCCAATAATTAAAGCAAATAAGGATAAAAAAAATCCCCTGCACGTCAGACCAGGGAACTTTAGATTTCAGTCGCCCTGAGATTGTCATGGATTGAAGTAGGGCACAGAAACTTTATCTTTCCTCTCACATACACACACATGTTCGTTGTTTCACACACTCACATGCACTCTTTCGTTCTCACACACAGGAACGGCCGCACTTTGCTGCATGTGTGTCAGTGTGCCCGCAGAGACATAGTGATTTTATAACTTGTGTGCACATATGCGTGCATGCTATAAAATAGACTGGTCGTGTGCACGTGTGCCTGTTTTTAAGTTGGAGCATGCCAGGCTGCATAAAGCCAGATTCTACGGCATAAGTCGGGGAATTTTAATAGGGGCACGTGTCCACAGTTTTAAAAGGGACAATTTCCCCAGTTCATCCACTAGTTCATGCAGTTAACAGCTAGGTCGTCCCCGTCCCCCCCCCCCCCCCCCCCCCCCAAGTTTGATAGCCTGTACTCCCCCGAGTTACCCCAAGCCCTTTAAACCCTCAGAAATGGTGCTTTTTAATTTACCCCTCCTTCATAGCATGAGTAAACTTATGCGGCAGGTGATCTGGGCACACGGCCAAGTGCATATGTATTTACGCACGTCTCATGGCCTCACCCCGAAACGTCCATGTCCTACCGACTACACACACCATGCCTCCTTTTTGAAATCCAGTGAGAGGTGTGTGCAGCAGGAGATATGTGCACATCTGGGTGGCTTTTAACATTCGATTGGTGCGCACAAACCCAACTTGTTTATGCATCCCCTAATTGACGTGTGCGCCAGGCTTTTAAAATCTACCTTCCAGATTCCATCACACACTCGAACAGGCTTTCTGATACACTCGCAGGCGTTCTCTCACAAACTCTTAAGCTCTCACACACACACACACACACATGCACACAAACAGCTTCTCACACATTGCTCACACACCTTTTTGCATGGTTTCCTAGTTGGTACCACAGCAGTTCACGTGAATATAATATACATGTTGTTGTAAGTGATATTTTTACCTCAGAAGACTGCGCTTTGAATGTCCTTTTTCATGTAAACTCTGTTATTATAAATGCATAATTTTTTATTGTATGTTGAGGCTATATAGGGAGAGGGAAGGTGAGGGCACAAGGCTGTAAGGTTCACCCAGGCTACCTAAAGCTTTCCAATGTTCCTGCTGTAAATTATCCTGGGACTCAATTCAAAGTCTCTGACCAGGTTTCTCCACACAGAATTTACATTTTGGGGGGATCATTTTTATCACTTTTATTATTTATTGATTTATTTTAGAATTTACGTATTGATAACAGCTGGATTTTGTTGATTAATTTGAATTTTTCAAGTGCATAATTAATTCTCTCATATGGGACATAAACATTAGGTTTTGTATTGGTGTTGAAATATTTAGTGGTTTCAAAATTGAAAGAATGTGCATTTAGATCTCTATCCAGAGTAGATTCATACAATATCCATGACACAGTCTGCCAGATAACCCATCCTGAAGTTTGGTGCCTTAATCTAACCTTACGGCAACTGTAAATAATGCTCAGATACACAGTTATTGTTAGAAAAAAAAGAAGTTTGTAACTGGTTGCATTAAACTCCACAGGTATATGGGGGTAGAGGGAACGGGGATGGCAGGCAGGACAGTAATTGTTTGCACAGGGCAGCAAAATGGATAGAACTGGACCTGGCTTGGTGAGCATTATGTGACCTCACATCCTCCGTCACTAGAGGGTCTCCTGGTCAAGAGGCTTTCACACAATCACAGCCAAAGAATGATGGGCAGAATACCCTAAGCAAAAGGGGTCTAGCTGACAGGGTAGCCGGCCTAATATTTTATGCAAATGCAGCAAGATGCCATGATTACTTCAGAAGGCAATGGTTGCTATACCTTGCATTCATAGTCTTATGTAATACAAAATCTCCACACCATTACCATTTAGGTAGATCAGAAAGAGATGCTTAGGAATTAATCTGAAGATCTCTTTCTTATCTCTTCCGGTGGCATGATGTCTGTTTGGCTTCTCAGGCCTCTCTTTTCCCACAGGTTCTATGTTTCATGAGGCTGGGACTCGCTTCAGTCTGTAATTAGTTTTCTCTCAGCCTGTCTCATCCAAGGCTGGCTCACATGGGAGTGAAAGCACCTACTAATGCCACGTGACCCTTCGACTGGAAGGTTATCGTTTGCATGAAGTATTGATGGGTTGTGAGGGGGCAGGGGTCCGGTCCTCCTGCGCCCGGGGGCATATATATTATACAATGCTTGGCTCTAGGGTTTGAATGCACAGTTAGAGATGGGAAGGCACATCAGCTGACTTGCACATGCAGCTCTGTATCTACAAGTGTATTCCCATAGCCTGATATACAAGTCCAGTAACTTCATTTTAAAATATTGGTTTCATTACCTACGGGGCTGAGGTTGAGGTGTTTACTAATTGCTTAGAGCAAGAAACATTTTTATGCTAATAGGATCCAACAGACTTTGAATACATTTCATTGTCATAATGAGTACAGAGAAGACGTTAGTTTTACCACAAAATCCTTGACTGCTCTGCAGAGATTTGCATGTGCTGCTTCAGTTTTGAATTTCTGAAAGAGATTAAAGAGAATTAATATCGAATTGTATTCTCTGGATTGGATTTAACAGACTAAAATGTCCTAAAAAGTCTTTCAGGATCATTAAATTGGTGGAATAGTTTAATATGCACTAGAGATGCATTCTGATTGGCTGCTTGATGGGTCAGGTAATTTCTGTACTCAAATGCAAAACATTACTCGGCATTCTGGGAAGAGAAGAGAAAGAGCATCCTGGGAAGTGCTACAGTGCTCGTTGGTTGCTGTCTGAATGCAATTCCCCCTTTCCCCCGCCGTTGAAGCAGAGAGCGATGATGGATGATGCAATGATGCTACAGTGCCCCCCTCAGCATGAGGATGATGGAGAACATCCTTAACCAATAAGCCTTCACTCCATCATCGCTCTCTGCTTCAATGGCGGGGGGAAAGGGGAATTGGATTCAGATAGCAACCAACAAGGACCCAACTTTTACAGACTGGGAATCTGTTAAGCAAGGGAGTAACCTGCATGGTGAGGCAGATATTACCATAAGCTTGCTGGGCACTGGATGGACCGTTTGGTCCTTTTCTGCTGTCATTTCTATGTTTCTAATTATGAGCGACTCAGCCTCCCTGGGTCCTCTCTATCTCCATTCACCAGGTTCACTTGCCAGCCATGCTCCCCCAATCCTGAAAGCAAGACTTCACTGATATGATAAACAATTCTCAAAAACTAATCAAACATGTATTTAGTTAGTAGAATAAAAAGGTAACATCTACAACTTGCTTGACCTTGAAGTCTATGAAAGCAAGTCCTAAATAGAAGTCTTTACCTGATATTCACAGTATGCTTTGATAAGTTTCTCCACAGACACAAGAGTCATATCCAGGTCTTTAACCTATATTAAAAAAAGAGTTTTTGGTCCAAATGTAGAATGAATGAAACACTTTATAATAAAAAATCCACCCCCAACTCTAACCAACATATCATGAAATAATTTCTAAAATCAGCAAATTGGCAAAAGAAGTTCACAGGACTTGTCTAATGCTCTTGCTGTTGAGGACACTCATTGAAGGTTCATCTTGAATCTAAAAGACTTCGGGATCCGAGCCAGCTCAGTAGCACCAAAGTTAGATCATGCCAGGCAAATATAACTAATTTCTTCAGTTGGATGAGAATAGAATTGTTTTATGGCTGTAATGTAAAAGAACTTGGTATAAGCTGGCCCTGAGACTGGGGCTCGTTCCTGCTGCTTTCATCCTCAGAGAGACTGCGGGAGGGGTATAGGGGACATGGGGGATTTTGCTTACATTTCTTGGCAAATAGTTTGTGCTGTTTCCCAAAACTAATATTCAAACATTTTTCTGGGCTTTTTGAAGAAATATTAATTCGTTTCATTTGAAACAAATGGAGCTGAAAACAGGCTTTTTGTGTTAAAATTTGCCATTCGTTTTAGACAAATGACATCCCTATAAATATCCACCTCTGATGATATTATATTAGTGAACCAGCTAAGAGTTATACTCAGAAACATAAAGGACAGTATCATATCAATAACTTCTTTTTTTAAATAAATTAATTGTAAATCAAGACCCTTTCCCTCCAATCAAAAACCCAACATGTTAGAGAACATGGAAGTATTAAAGATGAGCAGTACTTAGTTACCTTTATCAGGGACACACGGATTTCCTGAGTAGCTCTTATTGCTAGTGTGCATGTACTTTTGTTTCATTCAAGCAAAATAGGAAATGTCATTGTTTCCTATTTGATTTCATTTTATTTTGAATGTGAAACTAAAGAAAAATTAATAAAATTTTGTTTTTCCATTTCTTGTCATTTCCAAATCCCTTCCCCCAGTCTCCCCCCAGCTTACCAGCTATCCCTGGGGTCTTTACAGGGCAGAAGCAATTGCCAGTGTCACATTTCAAACTAGCACCAGCTGACCTAAGGCCAGCACCATTTTGGAATATGGTACCACTGGGCCAGGGGAACTGAGCTTCACTTCTGTTCCATGATTATCCCATGGTAGTGGATCCAGGGATGCACACCTCTAATTACTAATTACCCCTAATTCAACATGCACCCAGGATCCAGCACAGGAGCTTATGTAAATAGGACATGCTGAGTGCATGGCAGAAGTATCACTTTCCAGTCACATTCTCAAAGACTTGGTCACCTGTTATCCAGGGAAATATGGAGTTACCCACATAGGGATGACTTTGGCAGGTTAAGTGGATTTCCAGCCATCTAAAACCATGCACATATGTTTTGGGACAGTGTTCTGGGGCAGTTATTAGATATACATGCATACTTTATATTCTCTAAAGGTCTAAGCTGCTAAAGTGCTTCACTTTACTCCCCCATTAATTCCCCTACATTACCCTTTTAACTCTTCTTTCACACTCAGTCTATGCTGGTGCCTTGCATTTCATAACTTCCTTTTCTCATGCTGGGTTATTGAACTCGTGGACCCTTGGACAGAGGTAGAATTGGTGCAACCTACAGGGAGAAGCTCTGCAGGACCTCCCCCCTATTGGCAGGTGGCGTCAGACAAGGCAGAGGCCCAACTGGAGTTTCACCTTTGCCAGCCCAAGTTCCCGATGGGTTTGGCCTTTGAGTGCCAGGACTAGCAGGTCTTAAGCGGGGGCCTCTGCTGATGGTTGGAAGGTCCATTGAGTCACTGGGCCAGAGTAAATGTAGTACAGGTGAATCAGGAAGCAGGCTGGGGTCAGTGGCAGGTGACATTCGGGAATGTCCAGGAGGCAGGCTGAGGTCAGTTACCGGATATCCATCTGAAGGGAAAAGCAGGGTGGATAGGCAGAGGCAGGAAGGCAGGTAGATGAGGAGACATGGAGAACTGAAGAACTGACCACAGGAGCTGGATACAAAGACAAGAACCACTGAAGACAAAAGCAAGGACTACTGGAACTGAACACGAGGACAAGGAGCTGAAACAGAAGACAAACGTTGAAGCAACTTTCACTACTAAACAGTAGGGAGACCTGTTGCTGAGGCAAGAAAGAGGTGCATAGAAGGGCCTTTTATAGGCCTAGCAGAGTGAGGCCATCAAGGGGGCACCATTGTCCCCTTCCTGCCATGGGTCTTGTAAAACATAGAAACATAGAAACATAGAAACATAGAAATGACGGCAGAAGAAGACCGAATGGCCCATCCAGTCTGCCCAGCAAGCCTCACACATTTTTTCTCTCATTCTTATCTGTTACTCTTAGCTCCTTGTTCTATTCCCCTTCCACCCCCACCATTAATGTAGAGAGCAGTGATGGAGCTGCATGCAAGTGAAATATCTAGCTTGATTAGTTAGGGGTAGTAGGGGCAGTAACCGCCGCGATAAGCAAGCTACACCCATGCTTATTTGTTTTACCTAGACTATGTTGTACAGCTCTTGTTGGTTTTTTTTTTTTTTTTTTTTTTTTTTCTTCTCCCCTGCTGTAGAAGCAGAGAGCCATGCTGGGCACACATGCGCCTAAGAGGACCTTGGACGATCATCGACAGTGTCCCACCATGCCGGGGAGCTGAGCAGTCTGTCGGCATCAGGGAACAACTAGTGAGGCCCGGCCTGAGAGGTAAGTGAAGCGGTTTGCGGGAGGAGCTTGCACACCAACAAATACAGCAGTACCTAAGAGAGTGGCCCAATTGTCCCTGCACTCATTGATGTAAGAGCGGAGGAAGGTCTTGAGAGTCTGATTGGTCCACTCTGCTTGTCCATTTCCTTAGGGGTGATAGGCAGTAGTGAAGTCCCACAAGATGCCAAATTTTCTACAGAGGGAGTGCCAGTATTTTGCAGTAAATTGTACACCTCAGTCTGATAAGATGTGCCTTGGCAGGTCATGCAGATGAAAGACATGAAGAGTAAACAGGCATGTCCATTCTAGTGAGGACAGAAGGCCCGGTAGTGGAATGAAATGTACCATCTTATAAAAGGGGTTACAAAGCGTACAGGTGCAAGGGAGGCAAAACAAACAGGTGAGCACGGGTAAGCATGCGATATAGCGGAAACAAAACCGATGCAAGGGATTACAAAGCGTACAGGTGCAAGGGAGGCAAAACAAACAGGTGAGCACGGGGAGGCATGCGATATAGCGGAAACAAAACCGATGCAAGGGATTACAAAGCGTACAGGTGCAAAGGAGGCAAAACAAACAGGTGAGCACGGGTAAGCATGCGACATAGCGGAAACAAAACCGATGCAAGGGATTACAAAGCGTACAGGTGCAAGGGAGGCAAAACAAACAGGTGAGCGCGGGTAGGCATGCGATATAGCGGAAACAAAACCAATGCAAGGGATTACAAAGCGTACAGGTGCAAGGGAGGCAAAACAAACAGGTGAGCATGGGTAGGCATGCGATATAGCGGAAACAAAACCGATGCAAGGGATTACAAAGCGTACAGGTGCAAGGGAGGCAAAACAAACAGGTGAGCACGGGGAGGCATGCGATATAGAGGAAATAAAACCAATGCAAGGGATTACAAAGTGTACAGGTGCAAGGGAGGCAAAACAAACAGGTGAGCACAGGTAGGCATGTGATATAGCGGAAACAAAACCGATGCAAGGGATTACAAAGTGTACAGGTGCAAGAGAGGCAAAACAAACAGGTGAGCACGGGTAGGCATGTGATATAGAGGAAACAAAACCGATGCAAGGGATTACAAAGCGTGCAAGGGAGGCAAAACAAACAGGTGAGCACGGGTAGGCATGCGATATAGAGGAAACAAAACCGATGCAAGGGATTACAAAGTGTACAGGTGCAAGGGAGGCAAAACAAACAGGTGAGCACGGGTAAGCATGCGATATAGCGGAAACAAAACCGATGCAAGGGATTACAAAGTGTACAGGTGCAAGGGAGGCAAAACAAACAGGTGAGCATGGGTAGGCATGCGATATAGCGGAAACAAAACCGATGCAAGGGATTACAAAGCGTACAGGTGCAAGGGAGGCAAAACAAACAGGTGAGCACGGGTAGGCATGCGATATAGAGGAAACAAAACCGATGCAAGGGATTACAAAGCGTGCAAGGGAGGCAAAACAAACAGGTGAGCACGGGTAGGCATGCGATATAGCGGAAACAAAACCGATGCAAGGGATTACAAAGCGTACAGGTGCAAGAGAGGCAAAACAAACAGGTGAGCACGGGTAAGCATGCGATATAGCGGAAACAAAACCGATGCAAGGGATTACAAAGCGTACAGGTGCAAGGGAGACAAAACAAACAGATGAGCATGGGTAGGCATGCGATATAGCGGAAACAAAACCGATGCAAGGGATTACAAAGCATGCAAGGGAGGCAAAACAAACAGGTGAGCATGGGTAGGCATGCGATATAGCGGCAGTAAAGATCACCTCGGTCAAGAATAGGGTGTAGTGTAGCAGTAATATAAGGTGGAGAGGAGATGAATCTTCTCAGGAAGGGGGGGTCAGAGGCTGCAGTTAAAAAGAAGGGGTCTGGGGAGGAGGTGGCAGAAAATAAAGGCAATGCACAGTGCCAATCAGAGGGAGAGAGGAGGAGGACTGAAGTGAGGGGAGGCAAGTGGCCTAGGATTTAGGAAGGCAGAACAAGTGGGCCATAGTTACAGGCCAAACAGCAAGGTTCCATTTCTTCCCTGAAGGTCAGGAGATCAAGAGCTGGCCTGATGTTCAGCGGGAAGGGACAAATCCAGCAAATGTTGGCTAGAGCCCTGCATTCCCTTGGGGGCAGGTACTGCCAGGCAGTTTGTGCATGGGTAGGGAGGAGAGGAGTAACCTGACGGAATTTGCTAGAGTTGAGCAAGCTCCATGCAGCTGTAGCATTTTGTATGAGCTGCAGCCCATGTAAAAGGCACTGCAGTTATCCCGGCAGGAGATCAAAGAGCGGGCAGAGGTGGAGATAGACGCTGACTTTCTAACAGATAGAACTTGAGCCTAGAAAGTTCTGTAGCTTTAGCTTTCAGGTCATTACTCAGTAAGCTGACCAGCAGCAAAGTTTACCCCTATAGCATTAGCCCAATATTCAGTGGCACTAATTTCCTGTTGAATATAATTGGTTAAAATTATCCAAGTATCTTTGCTCTTGGCCTGCTTACTGAATATTGGCTTTAAAAATGCAGTTGGGCAGAGCAGCCCTCAAGATTTTCCCCCTCCCTTCACCATCGCCAGGAGAAAAGCAGAAAGCGAGGAGTGAGCAGGTCTTTCCTGAATAATAAAATTTAGCAGCAAACAAGCCCCACCCACTCCAATCCCCTGAATAACAGAAGGCAGTCCCCCTCCCTCCTGAACCCTGCAGCATTAAAGGGATATGGGGTCCTGACACTGACACTGACATGCAAATAAGTTCTTCTACGGTGAGGAGAGAAGTGGAGATGCTGTTTGCCCAGTTCCCACTGGCAGATGATGCACCTGTCCTGCAGCTGTGCTCGTCTCACAAACCCCGCAAAGCAGGCAGAAATCGTGCTTTGTCAGGCAGCGTAGAAAAGCTTCTTTGCACGTATCACTAATGCATCCTGTCTAGTCAAAGCATGGCCATGAATCTACTTCTATTGCACTTCATTTGTTAATGTTTGCATTATTACCTTTACATAAGAGATCCTCTTTCTGGTTGCCTTCTTTGTTTTTTACATTTCTTTTATATATTTTTATTTTTAATTTGGTTTTCTATAAGATTTATTTATTGATTTAGTCATTTGTATTTATATTTTTGTTTTTATTTTATGAATATTGTTTCTTATATGACATCCTGTACTTAAGTGGGTTTTTAGATCTAATATTGTTTCTTATATGACATCCTGTACTTAAGTGGGTTTTTAGATCTAATATTGTTTCTTATATGATATCCTGTACTTAAGTGGGTTTTTAGATCTAATATTGTTTCTTATATGACATCCTGTACTTAAGTGGGTTTTTAGATCTTGCAATGCAATTATTGAACTCAAAGAAGCTGAGGATCAGAGAATTAATCCTGCAACCCGATAACCCCGTGAGCACTGGCTACATCTCTAATTTGTGTAGAACTTACCATAAGCTGCTTCATGCAGTCAACAAGGATTGAAACATCGAGACCACCAGCACCACCTCCAGTGACACCACCAGCTCCGATGACGCTACCAGTGAACCCACCAGCACCTCCAGTAAGGCCACCAGTGATGCTGCTGCTGCCACCACCACCTCCTCCAGTGAGGCTGCCAACAAGCCCACTAGCAAGGCCGCCAGTGAGTCCATCAGCACCTCCAGTGAGGTCACCAGTGATGCCACCACCACCTCCAGTGAGGCTGTCAATGAGCCCACTAGCAAGGCCGCCAGTGAATCCATCAGCACCTCCAGTGATGCTGTCAATGAGCCCACTAGCGAGGTTGCTGCCACTACCTCCAGTGAGGCCACCAGTGAGCTCACCAGCACCTCCATTGAGGCCACCAGTGATGCCACCACCACCTCCAGTGAGGCTGTCAATGAGCCCACTAGTGAGGCTGCTGCCACTACCTCCAGTGAGGCCACTAATGAGCCCACCAGCACCTCCAGTGAGGCCACCAGTGATGCTGCTGCCACCACCACCTCCAGTGAGGCTGCCAACAAGCCCACTAGCAAGGCCACCAGTGACTCCATCAGCACCTCCAGTGAGGCCACCAGCACCTCCAGTGAGGCCACCAGTGAGCCCACCAGCACCTCCAGTGAGGCCACTAGTGATGCTGCCACCACCACCTCCAGTGAGGCCGCCAATGAGCCCACCAGCACCTCCAGTGAGGCCACCAGTGATGCTGCCACCACCTCCAGTGAGGCTGCCAATGAGTCCATTAGCAAGACTGCTGCCACTACCTCCAGTGAGGCTGCCAGTGAGCCCACCAGCACCTCCAGTGGGGCCACCAGTGATGCCACCACTACCACCTCCAGTGAGGCCACCAATGAGCCCACCGGCACCTCCAGTGAGGCCACCAGTGATGCCACCACCACCACCTCCAGTGAGGCCGCCAATGAGCCCACCAGCACCTCCATTTAGGCCACCAGTGATGCCACCACCACCACCTCCAGTGAGGCCGCCAATGAGCCCACCAGCACCTCCAGTGAGGCCACCAGTGAGCCCACCAGCACCTCCAGTGAGGCCACTAGTGATGCTGCCACCACCACCTCCAGTGAGGCCGCCAATGAGCCCACCAGCACCTCCAGTGAGGCCACCAGTGATGCTGCCACCACCTCCAGTGAGGCTGCCAGTGAGCCCACCAGCACCTCCATTTAGGCCACCAGTGATGCCACCACCACCACCTCCAGTGAGGCCGCCAATGAGCCCACCAGCACCTCCAGTGAGGCCACCAGTGATGCCACCACCACCACCTCCAGTGAGGCCACCAATGAGCCCACCAGCACCTCCAGTGAGGCCACCAGTGATGCCCCTGCCACTACCACCTCCAGTGAGGCCACCAGTGATGCCCCTGCCACCACCTCCAGTCAGCCGGCTGAGACTTTCAGCATCTGCAAAAAAAATATGAAAAGGTAAAATTGTATTTGTTTAAATTTCATTTTTTTATTTTCCTTTCCAGCAAAGCAGATTATATTCAGGTACTATAGGTATTTCCCCATCCCCAGAGAGCTCATAATCTAAGTTTGTACCTAAGGCAAAGGAGAGTAATGCGACTTGCCCAAGGTCACAGGGGGCAGCAGTGGGATCTGAACCCTGGTTTGTATCTGCTGTTCTAAGCACTGGGCTACTCCTCCACTTTCTAACTTAACTGCTTAGTGATTTGCATTAAATATTTGTTTCTTCTCCCAGGGGCAGCAAATTGTATTTATTACATAAGAACATAAGAACATAAGAAATTGCCATGCTGGGTCAGACCAAGGGTCCATCAAGCCCAGCATCCTGTTTCCAACAGAGGCCAAACCAGGCCACAAGTACCTGGCAATTACCCAAACACTAAGAAGATCCCATGCTACTGATGCAATTAATAGCAGTGGCTATTCCCTAAGTATAATTGATTAATAGCCATTAATGGACTTCTCCTCCAAGAACTTATCCAAACCTTTTTTGAACCCAGCTACACTAACTGCACTAACCACATCCTCTGGCAACAAATTCCAGAGCTTTATTGTGCGTTGAGTGAAAAAGAATTTTCTCCGATTAGTCTTAAATGTGCTACTTGCTAATCCCTGAGGCACTCCACTGGCCACTCCCTTCCACTGAGAAAATTGTCCATTCAATCCTACTCTCTGTTTCCTGTCTTTTAGCCAGTTTGTAATCCACGAAAGGACATCACCTCCTATCCCATGACTTTTTACTTTTCCTAGAAGTCTCTCATGAGAAACATTTGTCAAATGCCTTCTGAAAATCCAAATATACTACATCCACCGGTTCAACTTTATCCACATGTTTATAAACTCCTTCAAAAAAGTGAAGCAGATTTGTGAGGCAAGACTTGCCCTGGGTAAAGCCATGCTGACTTTGTTCCATTAAACCATGTCTTTCTATATGTTCTGTGATTTTGATGCTTAGAGCACTTTCTACTATTTTTAACATTTAACATTTAATATAAATATTAGGCTTTACATAAATTGATCAAATAATTGTTATAGTGGAAATGAAACCTGTTGGAACAGCATTCAGCTCAGTTCACAATCGCACTAATTAGTAACGTGTGGGCTTAGTGGCAGCCGAGAACCGTGGGCAGGGCAGAGCCTCGAGCTGGGCACCAGCAGTGCTCACTCTCACTCTCTGCTGTGCACCAGCAGTGCTCACCCTCACTCTCTGCTGGGCACCAGCAGTGCTTACCCTCGCTCTCTGCTGTGCATCAGCAGTGCTCACGCTCGCTCGCTCTCTGCTGTGCACCAGCAGTGCTCACTCTCATTCTCTGCTGTGCATCAGCAGTGCTCACCCTCACTCTCTGCTGTGCATCAGCAGTGCTCACCCTCACTCTCTGCTGGGCACCAGCAGTGCTCACCCTCACTCTCTGCTGTGCATCAGCAGTGCTCACTCTCACTCTCTGCTGTGCACCAGCAGTGCTCACCCTCACTCTCTGCAGTGCATCAGCAGTGCTCACCCTCTGTCTGCTGTGCACCAGCAGTGCTCACTCTCACTCTCTGCTGTGCACCAGCAGTGCTCACCCTCACTCTCTGCTGTGCATCAGCAGTGCTCACCCTCACTCTCTGCTGTGCATCAGCAGTGCTCACTCTCACTCTCTGCTCCCTGGCTCTCAGCCTGTGCTTGCTCCAGCTCCACTCTCCCAGTTTGCTGGCTCGCTTGTGCCCCTGCAGCTCTGCACATTAGGAATGAAGAATATGTAGGCTTCCAATTTTATTTTATTTTTTGTCGTGAAAGGGGGGCTGATTCACAACCAGACCCTGTCTAAATCCACCAGTGCTGTCACACCTATGTGTAATGCCAAGGGGTCATAGGTTGGTACAGTAGATCTGTTTTTACTGAGGCCGTGCTGCTACTGAGTTATACTTAACGGAGAAGTTCAAAAGGTCATTCTAAGGTTATCAGAAGAGGATAGCTAGTAGGAAGAGTCACGTGGGTAGCCTTTCCTCTAAGAAAAGCTTAAAAGGTTAACTTATTGGGTTTATTCCAGAAAGGATTGAAGGGACATCCCCAGTAGGTTTGTGTGTTAAAGGTGTGCGTGGCATGTGTGATACTAGTAGCCAATGGCTGTGTGAATTGCAGGGCTATGAAAGGAGTATTGCTGTCTGAGGAAGGGATTTGGAGTGCCTGGAGGAGCAAAAGAGGGAGAAATGTTTAGTGCCTCATTCTGAGGTGCTGCAAATTAGCTGAGTGAGGATTACAAATGTCGGAGGAGGATTACAAAAGAAGGAGAAAATCATCTGAAGGTCTCCAGCAGCATCAGGGGAGCCAGAGAGCAGTTTGTGGCAGGCGTTGTCCTATCAAGTGCCTATGTGAGGAGTCTGGTGGTGGTGGTGGGGACTGGCTGGACCTAAGGAGGAAAGGTCGCAGCTGGTGTGCACAGGGCCCCGGGACTGATGTGAAAAAGGAATGGCGTGCAAATGTGCAAAAAAACCTGTGCAAGAGCAAATACCTGCGCAGAAACCCGCAGAAGCCCCGATGCAGAAAGCCGGGGACGTGCGAGTGCAGTTTGACGGCCTCAGCGGCAGCATGGGGAGCTCTGGAGCAGCCACGGCAGTCTCACTGGCTTCCTGCTCCGGCTCGTGACCCATATGGCCTGTCTCCTCTTGACTGTCGGGAGCTCCCCTCCGCTATCCCATGCTACCCCCACAGCTGGGCCTTCCTCATTGGGACATTCTCCTGCTTATTGAGTGCATATACAGCACCTCTATCGGTTTTCCCTGTCGAATATGTAATCTTCATCAGACACCAGGCGTTTACCCATGCAAAAGAGCATGCATTGTTGCAATATATTACAGCGATGCATGTATAAACACTCAGATATGCAGCAGAATCAGAGTGGGCATGGCAGATACGAGCTTTAACATTTACTCTGCCCTGACCCAGGTGCCTAAGAACCCATGTAAAAAACATGCATTAACAGTTCTCCCTGCTAGTGTGGCTCTTTGCATTGCCTGTAAATACATAATAACCTTCTTTGCATGTTATTTGCATGGGCCTGTGCTAAACCAGCTGTGGGTTTTTGCACTGGGGGGGGGGTTTCGGCGCTAAACATTTTATTCATTTTATTACATACACGTGTAATATCAGTGCAGGAAAACCCGCACAATAACGAATGCAAAAACCCAGTAATGATTTCCCAAATCAAAGGCTGGGCCCTGGAGACTTTGGGATATCTGAAATCTGAACAGCTTCTGAAGCGTGACTAAAGTGTGTTTGCTTTCTGAGAGAGAGAGAGAGAGGAGGACCTACACCTAGGAGTCCCTTCCCCCGGGTCTGAGAAAGGAGAAAAAATCCTTGGTCGCAACTTCGGAGAGGTATTGGAGAAAGACTGCAGGTAATTTCTCTAGGCTCCTCAAGACCGTAGGAGAATGCTGAATAAGAATATAAAGTGGAACTGTGAATTAGAATTGAGATAAAATAAACTGTATTGCTGTCTTCAAGATTGAGGAAGTGGATATAGAGAAGTGCACTGGTTGGAGTTTAATATTCCTAACATTGAGGAATCTGATAGATTGGGCTATTTTGGAGCTTGGTACTACTGAACTGATTCCAGTACTGTATTTCAATTATCTGTGTTTTCCACTTGCCTATCACTTCAGTACATAGTTTAGTTTTGGAGCACAAGTAATGAGTGAACAATGTGTTTTTCTATAGTGCCTTCTGCTCAGTTAGCCCTGCCCCAGCCTGGGAGAGCCAACCAGAGCTCCCCAGGGCTCGGAAGGTAGCCCCTTGGTACAGAGGTCACATATACATGAAATAAGCTTAATCAATTGTCCCTAAAGTAAAAAGTGCCTCTAGAATATCCAAGTGTAGCCCATATCAACTGGTGAAGTCTTGGTTATGTACATTTGCATAAAACCTTGCTTCATGCATCACAACGATTCACTACCATGTTGGAACCTTTTTATATTGCCTGCTAAGGGCTATGCTGGATGAGTGCATTGAGCAGAATATAAATCTAAATAACTAAATAACTACATTTCTAACTCAGGGGTTCTCAACTCCAGAACCGTAGCCTACTTATGGCCAATATGGCCTCAGCCATAGGCATTGGTACCCGAAGGGAAGAAAATGTCACCTGCCATTGCTATCAGTATCAGCCTCGCTGGAATTAGCAGCATGGCCAGAGGGGCCCTAGCAGGAGAAGCAGCATGGCTTGCCTTGCTGGAAGGAGCAAAAGGTCAGAGCTGAGTAGGCCTCCACAACCCAAAAAAGAAGTCATCCCATTGACTGTGGGGGCTGAAAGAGGAGACTGCTGAGTTGCTGCCACTTCTACATCAAGAGCCACTGATATTACTAGCAACGGTAACATGGAATAGACTTAGTTTTGGGGTTCTTATGGCTTGGATTGGCCACTGTTGGAAACAGGATGCTGGGCTTGATGGACCCTTGGTCTGACCCAGTATGGCATGTTCTTATGTTCTTATGTGAGTGAGAGAAGATGTGTGTGAGAGTGGATGAGAAGGTGTGTGTGGGAGTGGATGAGAAGGTGAGTGTGGGAGTAGGTGAGTGTGTATGTATGAGAGTGGATGAGAAGGTGTGTGTGAGAGTAGATGAGAAGGTATGTGTGAGAGTGGATGAGAAGGTGGGAGTGGATGAGAAGGTGTGTGCAGGAGTGGATGAGAAAGTGTGTGTGGGAGTGGGTGGAAAGGTATGTGTGAGAGTGGGTGAGAAGGTGTGTGAGGGAGTGGGTGGAAAGGTATGTGTGAGAGTGGGTGAGAAGATGTGTGTGGGAGTGGGTGAGAAGGTGTGTGTGAGAGTGGGTGAGAAGGTATGTGTGAGAGTGGGAGATAAGGTATGTGTGGGAGTGGGTGAGAAGTTGTGGGTGAGAAGGTGTGTGTGGGAGTGGGTGAGAAGGAATGGATGAGAAGGTGAGTGTGGGAGTAGGTGAGTATGTGTGTATGAGAGTGGATGAGAAGGTGTGTGTGAGAGTAGATGAGAAGGTGTGGGTGAGAAGTTGTGTGTGAGAGTGGGTGAGAAGATGTGTGTGGTAGTGGGTAAGAAGGTATGTACAAACTTTCTCCTCTCTCACACACATGTTTTGTGTCATATAAACATACACACACACACACACACACACACACACACACACACGTTCTCATACACAAAACAACCCCCTTTCCTCTCTGCAAACTCAGGTCATCTGGAAATCAGAAGCTCCCAGGTATGGAGCTTGGGGGATTTTTATAAAATCTTTATTAGTTTTATTTGTTGGATGTTATTTGAAGTCTGTTTTGAAATATTTAGATGGTGTTTTGAAAATTTTCGAGTTTTTAATTATCAGATATTATACGGTTCGTTAACTGGTTTGAATTATTCTTTGGTTTTATTAAGGTTCTCTAATAGAGTATGGGTTCAATCCAGTTTGTTGTAGGCTCCCCCATGTGGGAGAGGTCAAATGGTGCCTTCTTCTGATATATATAAGCCCTGATCACTATTTTGCTGTGGAAGATTTTGTTTCCCTTCTGAGTGTCCGATAGTTCTGATTATGTTGAAAGAGTAAGGCCACGAAGGTTCTCAACAATGAGACGGGGACACAGATGGAGTCAGACACCCTTCCTTCATTTCTCAAGAAACACTTTCATTTATGTCTTCTTTCTTCTGAACTGGGAATGGTTTTCCTTTTACGTTTTCTGGGTTTCCCATTAACCAGGGGCTCAGGTTTGTTTTTGTTTTTTTTAATATCAGCAAGGGAGAGGTAGCATCACTGAGAAGAGACCTGTGGATCAGCTGTATCTAGGAGGGATGACTTCCAGCCATCCATAGGAGAAGGAGCTCAGCCACAAACACACTCTCTTTCACACATACTTCCCCATACACACACGCTTGTGCTTTTTCACATGTATGTTAACTTACACACATGCACTCTCATATTCCTGCTCACTCACGCACATGCATGTACCCTGTCTCTCACACATAGTTCACTCATGCGTATACCCACACATGTATGCTTGCTCTTTCTCACATGTATGTGTATATATATGTATATATTTATATGTTATTAATAATCCTTTATGTTATATGTAAGTTTACTTTGTATGTTAATTGTATGTCTGAATGTTTTTAGGTAAACATCACGTGGAATGACGGTATATATAAAACATATAAATAAATAAGCAGGGCCCGGTAACAGATTTTAGGAGAAGAGGTGTATACTAAGTATCAATCTGATACGCGTCGGAGAACGAGAGTACTTGAAAGAGAACTACTGGAGATGTACGACGTATGTGACGTTGTATGTGGAAATCTTAAATTGCACTAACATTCTACTTGCTGATCACATGGGAGGGAAGCTTAAAACTAACCCTAAAACCATGAAGAGGAAAGAAGAGACAATTGGCTATACCGTCTTAAACTTCAACAAGACCTCAAGGGGTCACAAATTTATTAAAAAGCATCACTTGTAACCAGGGCCAGTGCAAGGGTATCGGGTGCCCAAGGAGACCCTTGCGCTGCCACCCCCCCCCCCCCCCTACCTGTTTCGGCGCAGACTGTGTGCTTCTCATGGCGTCGAGCCGTAGGGGGCCCCGAAGAGCAGCCACGTGGTGCCGCAAGCGGGGCCTATCCCTCTCGCGGAAAAGAGAAATGGTAGCAGTCAGCGCCAAAACAGGTGGGTGGGGCACGACACTGTGTGCTTCTCAGTCTCTATTTTTGTTTGCCGCGAACGGGATAGGCCCTAGGTGACCGCCGAAGGGATGGGCTCCACCTTAACCAGGGTGGAACCAGACTGCTGGCGCTAACCTTTAAAAAGGAGATAGAGCAGCTTTTAAACTAGAACAAAGGGGAAAGCCGACAGTCGCTCAGCAGCGCATGGTTCGGAGAGAGGTATCTTTAAAGGATACTAATGATGCATTAGAATTAGGGCATCCTGACAGTGAGGTTCCAATAATTAGAAAAGTAGTCCAAGTGCCTGTAACTAAAAACTCACCTGAGCTAAAAAATTCTTACTTATCCCTATCAATTAAAAAGCAGAATGAAAATGCAAACAAAAAACAAACTTTGAAATGTTTGTATGCTAATGCCAGAAGTCTAAGAAGTAAGATGGGAGAATTAGAATGTATAGCAGTAAATGATGACATAGACTTAATTGGCATCTCAGAGACATGGTGGAAAGAGGACAACCAATGGGACAGTGCTATACCAGGGTACAAATTATATCGCAATGACAGAGAGGAGCCCCCGGGAGGCAGTGTGGTGCTTTATGTCCGGGATGGCATAGAGTCCAACAGGATAAACATCCTGCATGAGACTAAATACAAAATTGAATCTTTATGGGTAGAAATCCCTTGTGTGTCAGGGAAGACTATAGTGATAGGGGTATACTTTCATCCACCTGGTCAAGATGGTGAGACGGACAGTGAAATGCTAAGAGAAATTAGGGAAGCTAACCAAATTGGTAGTGCAGTAATAATGGGAGACTTCAATTACCCCAATATTGACTGGGTAAATGTATCATCGGGACACGCTAGAGAGATAACGTTCCTGGATGGAATAAACGATAGCTTTATGGAGCAATTGGTTCAGGAACCGACGAGAGAGGGAGCAATTTTAGACCTAATTCTCAGTGGAGCACAGGATTTGGTGAGAGAGGTAACGGTAGTGGGGCCCCTTGGCAATAGTGATCATAATATGATCAAATTTGAATTAATGACTGGAAGGGGGACAGTAAGCAAATCCACGGCTCTCGTGCTAAACTTTCAAAAGGGAAACTTTGATAAAATGATAAAAATAGTTAGAAAAAAACTGAAAGGGCAGCTACAAAAGCAAAACGTGTGCAAGAGGCGTGGTCATTGTTAAATAATACCATTCTAGAAGCACAGTCCAGATGTATTCCACACATTAAGAAAGGTGGAAAGCAGGCAAAACAATTACCGGCATGGTTAAAAGGGGAGGTGAAAGAATCTATTTTAGCCAAAAGAACTTCATTCAAAAATTGGAAGAAGGATCCAACAGAAGAAAATAAGATAATGCATAAACGTTGGCAAGTTAAAAGTAAGACATTGATAAGACAGGCTAAGAGAGAATTTGAAAAGAAGTTGGCCATAGAGGCAAAAACTCAACAGTAAAAACTTTTTAAAATATATCCGAAGCAGAAAGCCTGTGAGGGAGTCAGTTGGACCGTTAGATGATCGAGGGGTTAAAGGGGCACTTAGAGAAGATAAGGCCATCGCAGAAAGATTAAATGATTTCTTTTCTTCGGTTTTACTGAAGAGGATGTTGGGGAGGTACCCGTACTGGAGAAGGTTTTCATGAGTAATGATTCAGATGGACTGAACCAAATCATGGTGAACCTAGAAGATGTGGTAGGCCTGATTGATAAACTGAAGAAGAGAAAATCACCTGGACCGGATGGTATACACCCCAGGGTTCTGAAGGAACTCTGGGATGTATACCATCTAGTAATGTAATGTATTATAGTCAGTTTGCCAGATACAGTTAATGGTGGGCCTAGGTTTGCACAGATTAGGGATCTGCTCTGCTTCTTGGTTATTTAGACAAAATTTGAAGTTTGTGTTGGAGATTTTTTGGCTCCGTTCTGTTGGTGATGCGTGATCCAGGGATGCACGATTGATAGAAACTGAAAATCCTTGATGCCTCTTTATTCTCCGGCTGCAGCATTTTTGTATCTAGAGAATGTGTGTTCCTGCATTTCTAAGGCCAGCACTGGAAGGGGGAGAGGTAAAATGTGCCCACCCCCAGGAATCCATGCCAGTCTGAAGGGGGAGGGGAGTGGGGTGTTTGCCCTTCCCAGGAGCAGGTATCAGTTGGGGAGAGCTGCCATTGGGTGCCATTAGCCATGTCTGTGTTATCACTGATGATAGTATGAATGCAGTCAGACCCTCAACTCAATTTGTAGCCTAAATAGTTCTCAACTACATTCCTTTTAAAGAAAGTTTTTATTAAGGAAAGAGCTTTTATTTCTTGCACCTTGTTCTTCATAATATAACGTGATCCACATGAAAATCCTGTTTAATTTTCCTTGGAATGGGGGAATGTGCTGGAAGTCACACAGCTCATGCAGGGCTGAATGTGAATGAAACTACTATTCTAGCAATTTTCAAAAGCCATTTACCCGCATTAATTGCATTTAATGCAGGTAAACCCTATGCACATTCAGTGGCTTGCATTGTAGCAATTTCCAGAAGCCCACTTATAAGTGTAGCTTGCATTTACACATGTAAAACCCAGTGTTAAGTGCACTTAATGCAGTTAAATCCTATGGACCATTCAGTGGCTTCAGAAGCCCACTTACAAGCTTGCATTTACACATGTAAAACCCAGTTTTAAGCGTATAGATTATTTTGAAAATTCACCCCATAGAGTAAGTGAGCTTCAAAGCATTCTGGGTATTGACATGCAAATGAGCACCTAATGAGGGTAATTTTCAGTTATGTTTCCCAAGATGGATCGCCCTGCCTGAAGGTCACAGTGGCTGTGGACTTTCATGTGTGGGTACTTTTTAGCCGCTGTAAAAAGATAAATTGTATGGGGGTGGCATTAGGGTAGGGGAGTAAGCAGCACACACACGATGACTTTTTCCAAATGTACGTGTGCTGTTTTGTCCCCAGTTGGCTGCTCACAGGAATAGCAGGTGAAAACTGACATTTATTTATTTATTTATTTATTTGAAACTTTTATATACTGGCATTAGTAAGCATACATCATACCGGTTCACAATGTAACTAGTAGGCTGAAATTACAATCAACGGGGAGGGGAAACAGGGAGGAATATACATAGAGCAGGAAGGTTAGAATTAAAGCAATTAACAAGAGCAACGGGCTATTTACAGGTATATACAAGGAAGCTTAAACAGTTTACTTCCAGGTGTCTATAAACAGGGTACAGGTTGGGTGAGGGTAGGTCTGGAAGGGGGGGGGGGGTGTGAGGATTAGTCTGGGTAGGCTTGTTGGAAGAGCCATGTCTTAAGTTTTTTTCTGAATTTAAAGTAGCATGGCTCAAGCCTGAGCGAGGTGGGCAGGGCGTTCCAATGTTTGGGTCCTGCAATGGATAGTGCACGATCCCTAGTAGTGGAGAGGTGGGCTTTTTTTAATGGGGGAATAGAGAGTGTGCCTTTGTTGATAGATCGAATGGGTCGATCAGAGCGTATGGGACAGAAGGGATCGTCAAGCCAGTTAGAGTTGTGTGAATGGATAGATTTGTGTACTATAGTAAGGATTTTAAAAAGAATACGGGATGCAATAGGGAGCCAGTGGAGTTCTTTGAGTATGGGGGTGATGTGATCGGCTTTCCGTGAGTTGGTGATAACCCTGGCAATGGCATTTTGGAACATCTGTAGGGGTTTGATGGTGGATGAGGGTAGGCCGAGGAGGAGGGCATTACAATAGTCGAGCTTTGAGGAGAGGGTAGCTTGGACGACAGTACGGAAATCGTGATAGTGGAGGAGGGGTCTGAGTTTCTTCAGAATACTGAGTTTGAAGAAACCTTCTTTGAGGATGGTGTTGATCTGTTTTTTTAGGTTAAGTTGCTGATCGAGAATTACCCCAAGATCTCTTACGGTTGGTTGGGACATTGTGGAGTCGAATGCTGGGTCGTTGGAGATAAAGGGTTTAGGAGGGAGGTGAGGAGAGATGAGGAGCAGCTCTGTTTTGGAGGAGTTTAGAGCGAGGTGAATGTTGGTGAGGAAGTCATTTATGTTGGCAAGGCATGTGTTCCAGAATGCAAGGGTATCTGAGAGAGAGTTGTGAATGGGTATAAGGATTTGCACGTCGTCAGCGTAGAGGTAGAATTTGAGGCCGAGGTCTGTAAGGAGCTGACATAGTGGTGTAAGGTATATATTGAAAAGGGTAGAGGAGAGGGAGGAGCCTTGGGGGACACCTTGAGATAGGGGATAGAGTGTGGAGTTGGCATTTCCTATTTTGACTGAGAACTTTCTATTAGATAAGTAGGATTTAAACCATAGTAGGGCTAGGCCTGAGATGCCTATTTCTGCTAAGCGGTTGATGAGGTGGTTGTGATTGATGGTATCAAAGGCAGCTGAGATGTCGAGGAGGGCGAGGAGATAACAGTTGCCTTGGTCCATGCCTATGAGCAGGTGGTCTGTGAGAGAGAGCAGGAGGGTTTCGGTATTGAGGTACTTACGGAAGCCGTATTGGGCTGGATGCAGTATGTTATTGTTTTCAAGGTATTCTGTGAGTTGGATGTTCCCAATCTTTTCCATAATTTTGGAGAGGAAGGGCAGGTTGGAGATGGGGCGGAAGTTGGCAGGGTCTTTGGGGTCTAATGTAGGTTTCTTTAGGAGGGGCTTAACAATAGCTTGTTTGAGGGCATCTGGGACAGAGCCTGAGGAGAGGGAGGAATTTATGAGAGACTTTAGCACTTGTACGCAATTTTCAGGGGAACTACCCGGGTAGCCCCGAAGTTTATGTGTAAAAAGGTGCGTGTAGCCCCACAGGCCACTCAAATTTGCCACCAAAATGTCCACTTGGGAATTCTTTGCCTTCTGTGGTGTGGAAGGTCAGATTTCATAATATTATGTAATAATTTAAAGGTTACTTACCCTGATAGCAGAGGCTCAGGACCACCACCAGAAAGGCAACTGCGATCTTCATGGCTGGGTTGGTTGTATATTGAGTCTGAGCTACAATACACAAAGGCGTCTGAGTAGAGAACTCTGTGCTGAGAGCTCCTAAATATACTGTGAATGCCCCCCACGCTCCGCCCAGGACCTCAGGTGACAGCTCACCTGGTGTTTGTCATCTGGAAGATCTTGGGAATCTGTCCAAGCTTCAAAAGTTGTACAAGTGCCAATATCCTGCATCTCATGACTTTCTGTGAGAAAATAACACATTGATGCATTCCCTGATTTGTATTCATTATTAATCCAAGGAAGGACATTTGGTTTCCATTTGATAGAACTTGTTCGTACCATATATTGGCAGCATTTTTGCCATGACAGCAGCAGTGGAAAAGGCCACAAGTGCCATTGCTGCAGAAAAAGGCAGAGTTTAGAGCAGGCGTTGGTGTCAGCAGTGGCTGTGTGAACCAAAGAGAAGGAGAATGGAAGTGGTTGTACTGAATGATCTGAGCCACCAGAGAAGGTAGGAGGAGGAGGAGGAGAACTGGTTGCTCCATCTCAAAAAAGTTATTTGAAGTTAAGATGGAGAAGGTACAGAGAAGGGCGACCAAAATGATAAAAGGGATGGAACAGCTCCCCTATGAGGAAAGGCTGAAGAGGTTAGGGCTGTTCAGCTTGGAGAAGAGACGGCTGAGGGAGGATATGATAGAGGTGTTTAACATCATGAGAGGTCTAGAACAGGTAGATGTGAATCGGTTATTTACACTTTCGGATAATAGAAGGACTAGGGGGCATTCTATGAAGTTAGCAAGTAGCACATTTAAGACTAATCAGAAAAAGTTCTTTTTTACTCAACGCACAATAAAGCTCTGGAATTTGTTGCCAGAGGATGTGGTTAGCGCAGTTAGTGTAGCTGGGTGATTGGGCATCCAAATGGCTGATGAAATGTGTGTGAACAAGTGCAAGGTGTTGCATATAGGGAAAAATAATCCTTGCTGTAGTTACTCGATGTTCGGTTCCATATTAGGAGCTACCACCCAGGAAAAAGATGTAGGCATCATAGTGGATAATACTTTAAAATCGTCGGCTCAGTGTGCTACAGCAGTCAAAAAAGCAAACAGAATGATAGGAATTATTAGGAAGGGAATGGTTAATAAACTGGAAAATGTCATAATGCCTCTATATCACTCCATGGTGAGACCGCACCTTGAATACGGTGTACAATTCTGGTCTTTAAGATCATGAGAGGTCTTGAATGAGTAGATGTGACTCGGTTATTTACACTTTCGAATAATAGAAGAACTAGGGGGCACGCCATGAAGTTAGCAAGTAGCACATTTAAGACTAATCGGAGAAAATTCTTTTTCACTCAACGCACAATAAAGCTCTGGAATTTGTTGCCAGAGGATGTGGTTAGTGCAGTTAGTGTAGCTGGTTTCAAAAAAGGTTTGGATAAGTTCTTGGAGGAGAAGTCCATTAATGGCTATTAATCAAGTTTACTTAGGAATAGCCACTGCTATTAATTGCATCAGTAGCGTGGGATCTTCTTAGTGTTTGGGTAATTGCTAAGTTCTTGTGGCCTGGTTTGGCCTCTGTTGGAAACAGGATGCTGAGCTTGATGGACCCTTGGTCTGACCCAGCATGGCAATTTCTTATGTTCTTAACTTCAGTGCTGCTGCTGCTGCTGCCTGAAGAGGATGAGGCATGGTAAGAGAGAAAGAGGGACGGGATGAGAGAGAGGGAGACATCTGTGGGTAGGAGGGCGAGTGACTGCTGAGGATGAGGGAGGGGTTTCAGAGAGCAAGAGGCTGGTCATGATGGGGGTGGCAGGTTTATAGAAATTACCAGGTAGAGGGGTGGGGGCTTTGAGAAAGAGTGACGTGCTGGGTGATGCTGGTGTTCGTGGGGGTACAGTAGGTTTGGTCTCTGTGTTGAACTTGTGCCATAGTAATAAGCCTGATCACTTACCTCCATGTACTTCCTCCTTCTCCTCCAATCCCCCTCTCCCTCTCCTATGGCACCAGCTACGATCGCAGAAGCAGACCTTTTACTGTCGCAGCTGAAAGTCATCACCAGCACTTACTAATGTAAACCGATTGGAGTCAGTCCAGAGGGTGGCTGGTTACTCTTCTCGTCTTCGTTCTAAAGCATGTGGGGAGAGACTTAAAGATCTAAACCTGCACACCCGGGAGCAAAGGCGAGATAGGGGAGACATTCAGATATCTCAAAGGTTTCCATGCACAGGAGGTGAGAGCCTCTTTCAATGGAAAGGAAGCTCATGAGATGAGGGTGAAAGGGGGGAGACTCAGGAGTAATCTTAGGAAATATTTCTTTACAGAGAGGGTGGTAGAAGCATGGAGCAGCTTCCAAGTGGAGCTGGTGGAGAGAAAAACAGTCTTGGATTCAAGAAAGCAAGTGATAAATACAGGGGATCTCTAAGGGATTGATGGTAATTGCAAAACTAAATTAGTTGGGCGGATAGGCAGACTGGATGAAGCACATGGTCTTTTTCTATGGTTATATTTCTATGTTTCTATGGTAATGCATTAGATAAAGTGTAGAGAAAAATAGATGGCCTGCGAGTAATGGTGAAAGAAGACTTTGGTAAAAGATCACCATCGAACCATCTATCTGCATTGGCCACTGGGCACTGAACACTGAACAGTACCATCTCTGGCTCCACATCAGCCAGTGTCGTGGAAGCAGCTGCTGAGTGCATGGCCAGAAAGGAGGTCATGGATCACTAGCACAGAGTGCGATTGGGGATGGGTGCCTTCATCTCAACTTTCCCAAATTTTACCCATTTGCCTTAAGGATTTAGGATCCTTCGGGCCTCGAAGCCATTCAGAATTTAAGGATATCTATAATGAATATGCATGGACTACAGGTGTAGCCTGCTAGTTAGAGCAATGGGCTGTGAATAAGGGAATCCAGGGATGAAATCCCACTGCCTCTCCTTCTGACCGTGGGCAGCTCACTTCAGCCTCCATTCTCCCAGGTACAACCTTAAATTATGAGTCCATTGGGGCCAGGGAAATACCTACAGTACATGAATATAATTCACTTTAAGTGCCTGAAAAATGGAAAAGAAATGAAAGAAATCTGCATGAATTGTAAATTCAGTATATGCTAATTTATCTCATGCATATTCAGTGTGGATATCCTAAGCACTTGATTGGCTATTGGATTGCCAAGACAGGTTTGGGAACCTCTGGGTTACAACTGGGTCCTGCATCTACCCTAGAGTCCAATAGTCAGGAAGTCTATTAATGGCTAAAGATATTCTGAATGACATGAGAAGAACAGGATTTCTAAATCTTATTAGAGCCATATCATGTGATGGGATAAATATTAACGAAATGAAAAACGAAACGGAAATTCATGTTTTGTTTCATTAGAAAACAAACTGGAAAAAACCCACCCAATTCGGGATTGTTTTTATTTACTTTCATTTTGGAAACAAACAAAATCCCCAGTGCTGCCAAAATTTAGAAAATTAAGTCCTGCCCCTGGTCACCTCTTACCCATTCCGGATTGGATGAGTTCTTGGAGGAGAAGTCCATTACCTGCTTTTAATTAAGTTGACTTAGATAATAACTACCGCTAATAGTAGTAGTAGTAGTAGTAGTAGTAGTTTTTGGGAACTCGCCAGGTTCTTATGGCCTGGATTGGCCACTGTTGGAAACAGGATGCTGGGCTTGATGGACCCTTGGTCTGACCCAGTATGGCATGTTCTTATGTTCTTAACCAGTTTGTAATCCACGAAAGGACATCGCCTCCTATCCCATGACTTTTTAGTTTTCTTAGAAGCCTCTCATGAGGGACTTTGTCAAACCCTGTCTGAAAATCCAAATACACTACATCTACCAGTTCACCTTTATCCATGTTTATTAACCCCTTCAAAAAAATGAAGCAGATTTGTTAGGCAAGACTTCCCTTGGGTAAATCCATGTTGACTGTGTTCCATTAAACCATGTCTTTCTATATGCACTACGATTTTGATCTTGAGAATAGTTTCCACTATTTTTCCTGGCACTGAAGTTAGGGTCACTGATCTATAGTTTCCTTGATCACCCCTGGTGCCTTTTTTAAATATTGGGGTTACATTGGGCACCATCCAGTCTTCAGATACCATGGATGATTTTAATAATAGGTTACAAATTTTAACTAATAGATCAGAAATTTCACTTGTGAGTTCCTTCAGTACCCTAGGATGCATACCATCCGGTCCAGGTGATTTGCCACTCTTTAGTTTGTCAATCTGGCCTACTACATCTTCCAGGTTCACAGTGATTTTGTTCAGTTCGTCTGACTCATCACCCCTGAAAACCATCTCCGGAACTGGTATCTCCCCAATATCCTCATTAGTAAACACGGAAGCAAAGAATTTATTTAGTCTTTCTTCAATGGCCTTATCTTCCCTAAGAGCCCCTTTAACCCCTCAAAATCATCTAATGGGCCAACCGACTCCCTCACAGGTTTATTGCTTCAGATATATTTTAAAAAGTCTTTATTATGAGTTTTTACCTCTACGGCCAACTTCATTTCAAATTCTCTCTTCGCTGGTAAGGACCCATCGGTCCGAAGTGATCTCCTTCCAGTGATGAGCGAAGCTGATAAAACGGCCTCCCACTGAGGGATCCGGCATCAGGGGTGCGCTCGACTGTCTCATGCTCCCTCACTACTAGTCCAAAGCCCATGGCCGGGCCTGGCTGTGGTGCTGGCTGGCTAGGGTGCTGGCTGGGGCCAAGGCACTCACTGCTGGCAGGGGTGGCCCCTGGGGCTAGTGTATGGCGTACGAGTCTGGGAGGCAAGAGGATAATACTTCCTCTGCCTATAAAAAGTCTTCTGAGATCCAGGCTTGGTGGATTTCCTGGCCAAGGGCGGGGTGTCAGAAGCGCTAGTGGAGACCTGTTGAAGGATTCATGGTTGTCCTTCAATTGCACTACCACATTTCAGACCTTATCCCCAAACAGGTTGTCACCTTTGCAGGGGAGGTCAGCTAGCTTCTCCTGTACCTCTGGGTGGAGGTCGGAAGCTCTGAGCCAGGGCATCCTCCGGGCTCTGATGCCAACCGCAGATTCACAGGCCGCCGTTTCAAAGACATCATATGTAGATCACAGCTCATACATGTTGCTGCTGAGGCAAACCCTCTGCAAGGTCTTGGACTCTCTTCAAGAGGTTCCAATTGTACTGAATCATGTTTGTTCCATCCCAAGTTTATTTTCCTTGTTTTATTGTAACTTTCCCTCTCCCTTTTTCTGATTCACTGTATTTAAAGTTCAAGGTTCTTATTGAAAATATTGTTTTTTACGTTACGTTATGCTTTACTCTCCTTGTTATTTGTAAACCGGGTTGATGTGATGCCTATCATGAAACTCGGTATAACAAAAACAATAAATAAATAAATAAATAAATAAAATATAGTTGGTAGGTGGCAATACGGGCAACAAGCGTAGCATCAAACTCCCTATGCTCGCTTCCCAGGGGGGCAGATGCGTGTGTGCGGGAGCGTCTGGTCTTCTTCAAAGCAGACTTCACAACCACAGACTGGTTGAAGAGGTGCCGCTTTCAAATCCCATGGCCTGCTGCACCAAATAGGTGGCATCAGCCTTTCTATTGATAGGGGAAATAGAGATCGGGTGCTCCCACATCTGAAGAAGGTCCTTGAAGATGTCGTGGATGGGAACCACCACGATCTCCTTAGGAATCATCGATGAACTAGAGTACTTCCAGCATCTTGTGTCACGCATCCTCCTCTGAGCAACTGGAAGAGAGTGGCTTCGGCCATGGCCCTGACAAACCCCAGAAAGGGCAGATCCTATTGCTCAGGCGGGGAGGGCTCTGAGAGGGAGTTGTCCGAGTCATCAGAGGATGACTCCAAGGAATTATCTCCCCAAGGATCGTAAGGCCCTTCCTCTTCACTAGGGCCAGTGCGAAGTGGGTGAGACCTGTTAGGGACATCAGCCCTGGGCTCCAATGGCTTCAGAGGCCTCGAGGGCACTGCGGGAATCGACGGGGTCTGGAGGCCGCAGGAGGCCGTAAGGACCCAGTAAGGGCTTGGGGAACCGAGGCCTCGGGAATTCGGTGCCGGCCGTATCTTCCTCCTCAGAGGACCCGAGGATTGGGATCACACTGGTGGAGGGACAGGAATGCTGGAGACAATATTAGGGGTGCTCAATCACCCATGTTCTTTATAGAATGCAAAGTGTGTGTTCACATTATGGTCTTCTGACTGTCAGACTCAGCACTTAACTCTTCTGTACATATGTGGTATCTATGGAGTACACTGCTTTGTTACTGACAAATATTGACTTCTTCCTTTTTTTTTAAATATTTATTTTAGACTGGAGATGAGTTGGGGGGAGGAACAGAGCCAGAGGCAGTGGGGAGCAAAACAACCAAGCTCTGCCCCTGTCTGCTTTCTTTCCCCTTGCCCTCAGCCGTCTCCCTCTGTCCCCCTGCACCCCACCTCTCTCTGCCTCTCTCCTCTTCACCCTGCTTTTTCATTTTTAGGGGGAGAGGGATTTCAGTGATAGATGCTAGCAAGGGAATAGGAGTAGAGAAGGATGGAGGAAGAGGAGAAGGGATCTCAGGAAAGATGGGCAGAGGAATAAGAACATGATTGCCATGCTGGGCTGAAAGTCTTCGACAGTGGCCAGTCCGGGTTGCAAGTTCCCATAAAGTAGATCTAACTCTTCTTACTCACTCCCAGGGAATGGAAGGAAGAGGGATGAGGGTAGAAGAGAGAGAGGGGATAGGGGAGGAGTAATAAGGAGGGTCCGGAGAGGGATGGGGTATCCACTTGCACCTGTCCTTCCAATGCCAATCCCTTCACCAATACACAAACACTCACGTTCCCCCAATCCCCTTACTCCCCCTGCATCTCCAGTCTCCTCACTCACTTACCCCATTACACCCACTGGCATTGTTTGACTTCTTATTCTGGGGGGGGGGGGGGGGCGGAGGGGAAGAAGGCAAAGGGTAAGGGGTTCAGACTGGGAAGAGCATACACCCCACTCCCCTCCCCCCTCAGACTGGCATGGATTCCTGGGGGTGGGCACACTTTACCTCTCCCCCTTCCAGTGCTGGCCTTAGAAATTCAGGAACACACATTCTCTAGATACAAAAATGCTGCAGCCAGAGAATAAAGAGGCATCGAGGATTTTCAGTTTCTATCAATCGTGCATCCCTGGATCACACATCACCAACAGAACGGAGCCAAAAAATCTCCAACACAAACTTCAAATTTTGTCTAAATAACCAAGAAGTAGAGCAGATCCCTAATCTGTGCAAACCTAGGCCTGCCATTACCTGTATCTGGCAAACTGACTATAAGACATTGCAAGAAAATCTCTGTGCAATAAAGAAAGCCCTGGCCAGTTTTATCTACCCAGCAAATCTGTTTTTAAAATCATTTGACAGCACTGCATGAACTATTTTAGAAATTGTATACAAGTTCTTATTCAGATGATATTTAACTTTCATAGATTACACAAAATACACCCAAGGTATCAGTAGTAACCGTTGGAAAATCACCATTGCAAACCCAGAGTTTCAGGGGCAAACACAATCACAAGTAAACAAAAAGAGAAGCTCCAAAATAAAATTACACCACAAAGATGATATATTTGAAGCCATTATATAACCAGTGCACTTATCCAAACTTATTTAAGAGTAGTGGAATGATGCTACGCAATTGCACCCACCACCTAAATGTGTTACAGCTCAAACTTATAATCATAGGTCTCTCAATAAAGAGCAAGTATTTTTTTCAAAATTTTTTCTTTTGCACATAAAACATTTTTTTAAATGCAAGATTTGAGAAAAATCCCATAAAATGACACTTACCTTTTCATTTGATATCAGAAGGGCATTGAAAGTAGCCACATAAGATGCTAAGCTCCTATTAAGCCCAAGACAATCGTGTTTACATTTCTTCTTCAGTGCAATTTGTCTGGGACTTCAGTGTCGATTGCCATGACTCTCATCAGCGCTTCAGCAACTCCGTGTGGCTGTTGCAATGCAAAACAAAAAATGCTGAAAAACAGATATTGGCACTTTATTGAGAGACCTATGATTATCAGTTTGTGCTATAACGCATTTAAGTGGTGGGTGCAATATCGTAGCACGATCCTCTTAGTAGTGAGTTGGGATAAGCTTGCTGGTTACATGTTGGAGACAAATGCAGAATGAAGAGACCATAAAGCATAAAACAGAAACAGGCAGACAAAAACTGAACTGGAAAGTGCAAAAGCCAGATGTTTTTAGGCAGTGCAACAATGGAAAAAAAAACAAACATGAGTTCTCCATCATAAAATTTTTTTTTTTCAGGTTCTAAAAAGACTTTTTCAGGTTCTAAAAAGACTCAAACCTCTACTATTCTTCCACGACTTCAGGACAGTTCTGCAAGCCTTGCTATTTGCCAAAATAGACTACTGCAGCGCTCTCCTCCTGGGTCTCCCCAGCTCTACCACCAAACCTCTACAGATGATACAGAACGCCGCGGCAAGAATCCTGACCAACACCAACCGTGGAGAACACATATCACCCATCCTCCGTAACTTACACTGGCTCCCAGTGAACTACAGAATCCTTCACAAATCACTCTCTCTAATTCACAAATCCATCTACAATCACCTACATCTGGACCTGGTATTCCCTCTCAATCTTCACATCTCCAACAGACCGACTAGAGAAGCTTATAAAGGAACCCTACAGGCCCCTCCCACAAAAGCTACTAGCCTCACCTCTACCAAAGATCGTTCATTTTCGACAGCAGGCCCAGCCATCTGGAACAATATCCCTTCCGACCTCAGACTGGAACCCTGCCTCGCAACATCCAAGAGAAATCTTAAGACCTGGCTCTTCCGCCAAGCCTTCTCAGATCCCCCTGATCCACATTAGCCGAGGTTCTATGGATCTCCGTACCTCCTTCAAGTTTCTAATAAGATCCTCCCCTGACTCACCAATTGTTTATACTTCTTTACTGCGTTCCTAGGCCTTTTCTCTTCCAGCAGTCTAGGCCTCCAAGTTTACCATCCTTGTTGAATGTAAATTTGTTTTTTCCTGTTTAAACTGTTGTATTTGGTTCAGTCCCCCAATTCGATGTAAACCAATCTGATATGGTCTTTTAACCATGAAGGTCGGTATAGAAAAGTGTTAAATAAATAAAAAATATCAAACAATATGTTGCACTGCGTGGCCTCCACTTCACTAGAGGGCCCAGTGGGTCTGGCACTGAACTACGTTCTCCAGTTCATCCCTGATTTCTTTCATGAGTTCACGCCCCTGGCTAGCCAAGCCTCTCTATTCTGCCTGCAGCACCCTCAGACTCCAGCCCTATTTAACCCTGTTTCCCCCATGCCTCAAGGCTTCGGCATTGAGTGCTTTTCCGCTCCTTGCTCTAGTCACCTCTGCCTTGCGGCCTTCTAAGGCCTTTCCTTTGTGGTCTGCTCCTAGGTTCCCTCTATTCCCTGATCCCTGACCAAGCCTTCCTAGACTCTCTGTTTCTGGGCCTCTCTCTGCCTTGTCCCACAAACCCTTCTTATCCTGTTGACTTTAGGCTCTGTGTTCCATGTTCTCTGCGTGCCCGGTCTCAGACTTGTAAGTAAACATGGGGGTAACCTGCACGGAGCGGCAGATACTTCCCAACATAAATGACATTCTTGGAATACTGCAATTTCAACCACTCTTGACACAATTGCCCCTTTTAGACAGATCAAACAAAACAGAAATAAAACGAAAATTGACGCTCCTTGGTACACTAAATCACTACACACCCTTAAAACTCTCCTTAGGAAACTAGAACGCAAATGGCGTAATAACAAAACTACAGAATCAAAAAACAACTACCGCTGTACACTACGTCATTACAATAAAGAAATAAACCAAACAAAAAAACACTACGATGCCAACATCATTGCCAGAGCCAATGGCAACCCAAACACACTATTTAATATAGTAAAAACCTTAACTACTCCCTACAATGAAAACTCTATAAATGTCGATACCATCTTCTGTAATAAAATTGCTAAACATTTTGAAACTAAAGTATTCAACATCACTGCAGAATTTTCAAACCTTCCCTATCCCACCCAGGAAAAGGAAGTACCTAGTCAATCATGGTCAGAATTCACCCTACATTAGATACTTCTATCCTAGCCATCATAAACAAACAAAAACCATCCAACTCCCCCTATAACCCCTGTTCCGGAGCCTTTTTCAAAGCTCTTAAACTTGAAGCCTGTTCTTTTCTCACCCTTTTAGTTAATCAATCTTTAGAATCAGGTGAATTCCCTCACACTTTGAAAAAGACCTCCATATTGCCAATCTTAAAAGCAAAAGATACATCTGATCTTAACAATTATAGACCTATAGCTTCCCTTACTTCTCTAGCCAAACTAATAGAATCTGTAGTACTCCATCAGCTAACCGACTTTCTAACAGAGCACATAATCCTTCATATCAATCAACATGGATTCAGAAAAGGTCATTCCACAGAAACACTTCTTCTATCCTCCTTTGATACTTTCTTCCGTGCATTTGATTCATATACAGACTACATTATAGTTTTCTTAGATATATCAGCAGCATTCGATACTATTAATCATCAGATACTCATTTCAGGTCTTCAAAACATTGGCATCACAGGTACAGTTCTGAATTGGTTTTCATCCTTTCTTTCTAACCGACCCCAACAAGTTAATTACAATCAGCATCACTCTTCTCCCTACATTATTAACTCCGGCGTTCCTCAGGGTTCATCTCTTTCCCCTATTCTGTTTAACATATATCTTCTCCCTTTATGTAACATTCTATCCTCTCTCAATCTTCAATTCAAAATATATGCAGACGACATCCAATTCTTTGTTCCATATAAAACATCATGGTCAGACACTCTATCCTTAGTTTCCCTTTATTTATCTACTATCAATTCCTGGCTCTCTCATAATCGATTAAAACTAAAGCCGGCAAAAACTGAACTTATACACTTAACCTCCATTTCTGATTCTTCATTAGGTCCACCATCACATCTGACAATCAATAATGTCACTATTCCCATACACGTTCTGCCATAAGCCTAGGTGTAAACATACATTCAGACCTTTCTTTAAAACAACACATTTCCTCACTCACAAAAAAATCGTTTTTCAAACTACGTCTGTTAAAACACCTTCGTCCTTTACTCTTCTACTGAGATTACAGAACCGTTCTTCAATCTTTAATTTTCTCCGGTCTAGACTATTGTAACGCTCTTTTCTTAGGAATGCCAGACTCTTCATTATACCCACTTCAATTGATCCAAAATGCTGCAGCCCGGATACTAACCAGAACTTCTCTACGCCATCATGTCACCCCTATTTTACAATCGTTACAGTGGTTACCCATAAAGTTCAGAATAAAATACAAAATTCTCTCCATTATTCATAGCTTAATTCATAATCATACATCCACCTGGCTCTGCTCACTATTACACATCTATAAACCAACACAACATCTAAGATCACTTAACCAAAATCTACTAGATATCCCCTCTCCTAAACAAGCCAGATTAGACCTCACCAGAAAGAGAGCCTTTTCAATAGCCGGTCCAATACTCTGGAATTCTCTACCAAACCATCTCCGCTCAATATCCAATCCTTCTCATTTCAAAAAATCTCTCAAAACCTACCTTTTTCAACTTGCATTTAACACCTCATCTAATTAAATTTGTTTACCAATATTTAACCTACATTCACAAATTCAATTACACCTACCATAACTTCCATCTATGCTATTTATAACTACAAACACACTTATTCACTTAAAAAAAAACTTTTTCATCTCATACGTCTCCAATTAACATATCCCTTTCTTCCCTTATATTACCATACAATTTCTACATTGCACTTTTCCCTACCCCACCTTTTTTTTCCTTTTCCCCCAAAACAAT
The DNA here is from genome assembly GCF_901001135.1 of Rhinatrema bivittatum. Taxonomy (NCBI): domain Eukaryota; kingdom Metazoa; phylum Chordata; class Amphibia; order Gymnophiona; family Rhinatrematidae; genus Rhinatrema; species Rhinatrema bivittatum. The sequence continues at coordinate 836,521,161 of NC_042615.1, forward strand.
AAGCCCATGGCACCAAACTTTTTATTTATTAAAGTCTTAACGCTAGTACTCTGTCTAGCCATTGAATATTTTATGTAAAATTTAAAAATTCTATTTTATTTTGATTATTTTATCTTTGTTTTACTTCTGTGAACCGTTTTTGACAAAAATTATTTTAAAAAAAAGGTATATAAATGCTTTTTAAATAAATAAAATAAAATAAATAAATAAACCTGCATGGAGCGGCAGTTACTACCCTTAACAGAAGGCATGGGGGTAACCTGCATGGAGCGGCAGTTACTACCCTTAACAGAAACATGGGGGTAACCTGCAGGGAGCACCAATTACTACCCTTAACAGAAGGCATGGGGGTAACCTGCATGGAGCGGCAGTTACTACCCTTAACAGAAACATGGGGGTAACCTGCAGGGAGCGGCAGTTACTACCCTTAACAGAAACATGGGGGTAACCTGCACGGAGCGGCAGTTACTACCCTTAACAGAAACATGGGGATAACCTGCACCGAGCGGCAGTTACTACCCTTAACAGAAACATGGGGGTAACCTGCAGGGAGCGGCAGTTACTACCCTTAACAGAAACATGGGGTAACCTGCACAGAGCGGCAGTTACTACCAACAGAAATATGGGGGTAACCTGCAAAGAGAGGCAGTTACTACCCTTAACAGAAACATGGGGGTAACCTGCATGGAGCAGCAGTTACTACCCTTAACAGAAACATGGGGGTAACCTGCACAGAGTGGCAGTTACTACCCTTAACAGTAACATGGGGGTAACCTGCACAGAGCGGCAGTTACTGCCCTTAACAGAAGACATGGGGGTAACCTGCACGGAGCGGCAGTTACTACCCTTAACAGAAGACATGGGGTAACCTGCACGGAGCAGCAGTTACTACCCTTAACAGAAACATGGGGGTAACAGCTCATGGGTTAAGGGTCTTTGGCCTTGCTTCAGTCCTGGGGTTAACAGCTCATGGGTTAAGGGTCTTTGGCCTTGCTTCAGTCCTTGGGTTAATAGCTCATGGGATAAGGGTCTTTGGTCTTGCTTCAGTCCTTGGGGTAACAGCTCATGGGTTAAGGGTCTTTGGTCTTGCTTCAGTCCTTGGGGTAACAGCTCATGGGTTAAGGGTCTTTGGCCTTGCTTCAGTCCTTGGGATAACAGCTCATGGGTTAAGGGTCTTTGGCCTTGCTTCAATCCTTGGGTTAACAGCTCATGGGTTAAGGGTCTTTAGCCTTGCTTCAGTCCTTGGGTTAATAGCTCATGGGATAAGGGTCTTTGGCCTTGCTTCAATCCTTGGGTTAATAGCTCATGGGATAAGGGTCTTTGGCCTTGCTTCAGTCCTTGGGATAACAGCTCATGGGATAAGGGTCTTTGGTCTTGCTTCAGTCCTTGGGTTAATAGCTCATGGGATAAGGGTCTTTGGCCTTGCTTCAGTCCTTGGGATAACAGCTCATGGGATAAGGGTCTTTGGTCTTGCTTCAGTCCTTGGGTTAATAGCTCATGGGATAAGGGTCTTTGGCCTTGCTTCAATCCTTGGGTTAATAGCTCATGGGATAAGGGTCTTTGGCCTTGCTTCAGTCCTTGGGATAACAGCTCATGGGTTAAGGGTCTTTGGTCTTGCTTCAGTCCTTGGGGTAACAGCTCATGGGTTAAGGGTCTTTGGTCTTGCTTCAGTCCTTGGGGGTAACAGCTCATGGGTTAAGGGTCTTTGGTCTTGCTTCAGTCCTTGGGTTAATAGCTCATGGGATAAGGGTCTTTGGCCTTGCTTCAGTCCTTGGGATAACAGCTCATGGGATAAGGGTCTTTGGTCTTGCTTCAGTCCTTGGGGTAACAGCTCATGGGTTAAGGGTCTTTGGTCTTGCTTCAGTCCTTGGGGGTAACAGCTCATGGGTTAAGGGTCTTTGGTCTTGCTTCAGTCCTTGGGTTAATAGCTCATGGGATAAGGGTCTTTGGCCTTGCTTCAGTCCTTGGGATAACAGCTCATGGGATAAGGGTCTTTGGTCTTGCTTCAGTCCTTGGGTTAATAGCTCATGGGATAAGGGTCTTTGGCCTTGCTTCAATCCTTGGGTTAATAGCTCATGGGATAAGGGTCTTTGGCCTTGCTTCAGTCCTTGGGATAACAGCTCATGGGTTAAGGGTCTTTGGTCTTGCTTCAGTCCTTGGGGTAACAGCTCATGGGTTAAGGGTCTTTGGTCTTGCTTCAGTCCTTGGGGGTAACAGCTCATGGGTTAAGGGTCTTTGGTCTTGCTTCAGGCCCTCAACCATCACAGTGGGATGAGGGCCATCTAGTGGGACATAGACAAGTTCTTGTCACCTTCACGAAAGTTTACATTTCTACCCGATTCCCAGGGACTTTTTGTGGTGATCAATACCTGCCAGCAGATAGCCAGAATATGGGCAATTTAGGGCATGATTGCAAGATTTTGGTCCATCTGCATCCTGTGTCTAAATTGAGGAAAATAATTTGATAAATGAAATATATAAGTGTTACTCCCTGAGAAAGGCCCTGTCTCTTTGACTTCTAACACAAAAAAAAGCAATTTCATAAAAAAAATATCTCTTTCTACCCAAAAATAATTAGGAAAAAGCGGTACGACCGCTCAAATATTTAACATTGCTTCAGTGAACTATTTCCCTAATCTTTGTTTGTACTCAAATAGTCTTTAGGGTTTTTTTTTTAATTTTGTTTTGTTTTAAACAGACTCCTACACGGAACAAGGAGAAAGCAATGTCCTTCTGCATGTGGACTGCTCCATCAGCCGGTGCTCACCAGGGTCCCCTCTGGCAAACATAATGTCAGAGCATTTTTATCTTTAAGTTAACCCAGAGGTGAAAGTGTTGAAGATGATTTGCTGCTTGGGTGTGATTGAAGAAGAAGAAGACGAAAGCTTCCTTACGCCGGTTCCTTGGAGGAGTTTGCTTCAAAGCCCCTGAGAGGGGACACTGTTGCAGTGTAAGCAGGCACTGGCAGAACGGGCCACTCATTTTAACAATGTGGGTTTTAGCTCTCAAGCAATACTGTTGTACAGCATTAATGAAGTTTTTTTATTTTGAAGGGTGAGCTTACTGTGCATCTGGCTGGGTATGATCTGTTGTTTATTCTGACTCAGTGACTGCTCAGAATATTTCTGGCCACTTGTACTTGCTGAAAATAATTACATTCCATGCCGCTAATGATCCTAAGACAAGAAATATTTTACAGTCCCACTAATCCTCTCAGGGCCAAACACTATGGGGGTAATTTTCACAGCTTTATGCAGGGGTTCTGCATGTGAAATTGTCAGATATGTATGTAAGTATTCTTTGGGTGCAGTAAGCACATTGCTAGAAGGGTGGGGGTAGGCACGTATTCAGACCAGTGTTATAAGACCCGTGCTGAAATCTGTGCTGATTTTTCTGCGTGGATTTTTTTTTTGGCGCGTGCAACAAAAACCAATGGAAGCACGGGATGTGATAATGGCTGCGCATGTTAATTAGATATGCACATAAAATCCACGCACAGCAAGCATACACGCCTTAATGCACTCAGTAACACATGTCCATGGCCCTATGTAGTTAAAACGCGCAGACATCCATGCAGAAATCTGCATGGACACCCATTGGTGTGTGAATGCCTGCAATTGATTGTCGGGGCAAAAGCTTTTCTTTAAAAAAAAAAATAAATAAAAATAATAAAAATAAATTAGAGGTGCAGAAGTTGATGTGAACGTGGGTAGAGCAATACCTAACCCCTTCATGATTCTACTCTGACCATTGGCAACAGGCGTGAAATGCAGATGGGTGACTGTGCTTCATTGAGAAGCTGTCTTCTCTCTACCTGTTCTGTCTGCCGCTTCGTTGACCCACAAAAGCATCAACAAACCGGTCACTCACCTCCTGCCCTGACCCAGGTACTAAACCGCACGCTAACCCGATCTCCCTGGTAGCGCGGCTTCTTGTATTGCCATGGATAGGTAATCACCTCCTTTGCATGCCATTAGCATGCACTCGCACATGGATCTGAAAGCGCTCTCATACGTGCTTTTTCCCCATGCACAAAACCCTTATTACATACCTGTGTAGGCTTTGCATGGGAAAACATGTCTGCAAATGCATGTATAAGTGTGTGCAAAGCCACGGCAGCTTCAGTGCACCTTCCATGTGCATACAAAAAGGGCTCTCTGGTGTGGGCATTCAGAGAGCGTTTTGGGGTGACTTACGGACCATGCACACATTTACATATTTCATAAATGGTTTGGAGGTCATTTTCAAAAGGATTATAACTGGGTTTTAACTCATGTAAATTCACTTTACACCCATAAGTCAATTGTTATAGTGCATCTGGATTTTCACAAGGCATTTGACAAAGTCTCTCATGATAGGAAACGAAAAAGTCATGGGATAGGAAGCAGTATCTTATTTTGGATTGGATATGGTCAAAAAGTAGGAAACAGAGAGTAGAACTGAATGGCCATTTCTCAAGAGAAAATAGTGAATAGTGGAGTGCTGCAGGGATCTGTTCTGGGAGCAATGCTTTTTAATGTATTTATAAATGATCTCGAAAAACGTGTGATCAGATTCACAAATGACTCAAAATTATTCAGTTGTTAGTGTTGCGCGCTCCGTCCGTGCTCGGCCCGTGCACGGGCCTGCTCACTTTTCCAAATCCACTGCAGGTCCTGGGTCGGCCTCCCCGGCATCAGCTGCAAGCTCCTCCAGGCCTCAGTGTCCCATGACGGCGGTTACCGGGCCTTCCTCAGCGCACCAGGGGCGAGTCCAAGTTCCATGGCGCACCCTGATTGAGCGTACTACTAAAGTAAGTGCTTGCCGGCACTTCCTTGCCTTGGCAATCGGGTCGACACCATGTGTGTACTAGTTTGCCTCCGTGTCTCATCGCTTGTTCCAGTCTTATTCCAGTCTTGTTCCAGCCTAGTTCCTATCGTGTCCCAGCATCCTCGTGTTCCGGCATCCTTGGGTTCCAGCGTCTGTCTGTTCCTACATTCCCTCAGGTAGTTCCTCTTGGACTGACTCTCTGGTACTGACCTTTGCCTGCCTCCTTGTCCACACTGATCGCTGCCCGGATTCTGACCTTGCCTGCCTCCTTGACCATGTTTGACCTCTGGAACGTGCTGATCTCTAGATCTCTGTTTTGGCTGACTACTCAGGGACTGATCCTTGGAACTTGACCTCTGCTTTGGCTGACCACACATGGACTAATCCTTGGAACTTGACCTCTGCTTTGGCTGACCACTCACGGACTGATCCTTGGAACTTGACCTTTGCTATCATTGACCACGCCTCCTTGATTCTGGCCCTGCTCCTAGCCTTGTCATCGCAGACACTACTGGCCTTCCTTGATCCCTCAGGCCTCTAGTCAAGACATCGATTGTGCACCCTTGATCCTGGTGGGCACACCTCTATACTTCCTATTTGGGAGACCCTGCGAGGTCCACCTAAATCCAAGTGGCCCAGGTACCCAAAGGTTCCACCCAGGGAGACTGCAGGCTTCCAGTGGTGAAGCTCCAGCTAGCCTCTGTCTCCTCCTGTGCTCCACCACCTGGTGGTAGGTGCTACCTGGGCCTGGCCAGGGAGCCATTCTTCACTGCACCAGGACAAGGGTCCACCTCCAAGTGCAACAGGTTGCAAGGCTATGGACTTGGCGGAGTCTTCCGCCTCTCGAGCCCTACCAGGGTTGGCCGCAACTGTCCAAGAGCATTGACAAACCTTTGGAATCATTAGCCTCTTTGGTTGAAGAGTTTTGTTCCCAGTTGCAAGATTCAGCTCTGGCCAATCGCGTGGGCCTGTCGGCTTCCATGATACCCAGAGCAACATTGGCTCTCCCAGCACCTCCTCGATTCAATGAAGATCCACAACTCTGTTGAGGCTTCCTCAATCAGTGCTTCATGCAATTTGCACTGCAACCCTCCTTGTTCCTGAAGAAGACCAAGAAAGTAACCTTCATCCTTTCCCGTCTAGAAGGAAAGGCTCTGGCATGGGCTTCTCCTTTGTGAGAATGTTCCGACCCCATGCTCTCCCAGCTGATTGAGTTTGTCACTGTCTTCAAGCAGACTTTTGGAGACCCAGACCGCCAAGCGGTAGCCAGCCAAAATCTTCTCCACCTTCATCAAGGGTTGAAAACCCTCTCCGAGTACATGATGAAATTCAGGGCCCTGGCTACTGAACTCTGGTGGCAAGAAGAATGTCTGCAAGTCATAGAAACATAGAAACATAGAAGTGACGGCAGAAGAAGACCAAACGGCCCATCCAGTCTGCCCAGCAAGCTTTCACACCTATTTGTTTTCATAATCTGTTACTTTGACCGCTGAGGTCAGGGCCCTTATTGGTAACTTTTTGGTTCCAATTCCCTTCCACCCCCACCATCGATGTAGACAGCAGTGCTGGAGCTGCATCTAAGTGAAGTATCTAGCTAATTGGTTTGGGGTAGTAACCGCCGTAATAAGCAATCTACTCCCGTTTGTTTACCCTGCATGTGCAATTCAGCCATTTTTGGTTGTCTGAATAAAAATCCTCTTTACTTAATTCCCTCTGTTGCTGAAGCAGTGAGCTGCGTTGGATACTTATTCCAAGTCAAGTATCATGCTTAATTGATTCGGGGTAGTAGCCACCGTAACAAGCAAGCTACACCCATGCTTATTTGTTTACTCAGACTATGTAATTCATTCCTTGTTGGTTGATGCTGAATATAAATCATCTTTTCTTCATTTCCCCTGCGGTTGAAGGAGAGAGCTATGCTGGATGTGCATTGAAAGTGAAGTATCAGGCTTATTTGATTTGGGGTAGTAACCGCCGTAACAAGCCAGATACTCCCATGCTTATTTGTAGATGCAAATCCTTTTTTCCACATTTCCTCTTGCTGTTGAAGCATAGAGCAATGTTGGAGTCACATTAACTGTGTGTATTTTTTTATTGAATAAGGATATTAATCTCCAGGTAGCAGCCGTCATTCCTGCAAGCAAGCCACCCCTTGCCTCTTCTCTTCATTCACATCCTCTAGACTTTATGGATCCACAGTGTTTATCCCACGCCCCTTTGAAATCCTTCACAGTTCTGGTCTTCACCATTTCCTCCAGAAGGGCATTCCAGGCATCCACCACCCTCTCTGTGAAGAAATACTTCCTGACATTGGTTCTGAGTCTTCCTCCCTGGAGTTTTAAATCGTGACCCCTGGTTCTGCTGATTTTTTTTGCAGCGGAAATGGTTTGTCATTGTCTTTGGATCATTAAAACCTTTCGAGTATCTGAAAGTTTGAATCATATCACCCCTGCTCCTCCTTTCCTCCAGGGTAAACATATTTAGATTCTTCAATCTCTCCTCATAAGTCATTCTATGAAGACCTTCCACCTTTTTGGTCGCCCTTCTCTGGACCGCCTCCATCCTGTCTCTGTCCCTTGGGAGATACGGTCTCCAGAACTGAACACAGTACTCCAGGTGAGGCCTCACCAAGGACCTGTACAAGGGGATTATCACTTCCCTTTTCTTACTCGATATTTCTCTCTCTATGCAGCCCAGCATTCTTCTGGCTTTAGCTATCGCCTTGTCACATTGTTTCGCCGACTTCAGAACTTTAGAGACTATCACCCCGAGGTCTCTCTCCTGCTCTGTACATAGCAGCCCTACTCCCCCCCCAATCGAATACAGTTCTTTCGGATTTCCACACCCCATGTGCATGACTCTGCACTTCTTGGCATTGAATCTCAGCTGCCATATCTTCGACCATTCTTCCAGCTTCCTTAAATCTTGTCTCATTCTCTCCATTCCTTCCGGCGTGTCCACTCTGTTGCAGATCTTAGTGTCATCCGCAAAAATACAAACCTTACCTTCTATCCCGTCCGCAATGTCGCTCACAAAGATATTGAACAGGACAGGTCCCAACACCGATTCCTGCGGGACTCCGCTCAACACTGCTCTCTCTTCAGAGTAAGTTCCATTTACCATCACACATTGTTTTCTGTCCTTCAACCAGTTTGCAATCCAGGTCACCACCTCGGCACTCACTCCTAAGCTTCTTATTTTATTCATCAGTCTCCTATGCGGGACTGTATCAAAAGCCTTGCTGAAATCCAAGTAGATGACATTGAGCGCTCTTCCTTGATCCAATTCCTTAGTTACCCAGTCAAAAAAGTCAATCAGATTTGTCTGACAGGATCTTCCCCTGGTGAATCCATGCTGCCTCTGGTCCAGCAATTCTTGCAACTGTAGATAGTTCACTATTCTTTCTTTCAACAGTGATTCCATTACTTTTCACACCACCGAGGTGAGGCTGACCGGTCTGTAGTTACTAGTCATCTTCCTAGATGGTCTCTGCAGCGCTCTCAAAGATGAACTCGTCTTCCGTGAGACTCCCACATTTCTAGAGGACCTGATCTCCCTCACCTGGAAGATCGCCCACCGACTCCAGCAACTGCGCCTAGAAGTAATGGCCTCTCGATCTCCTACTCCATGCCCAATGCGTACTGGAAGTCCTCCTTCAAAGGCTTCCTTGGCACCACCACCTCCTGTTGAAGAACCCATGTAGGTTAACCGTGGGCGACTGTCTTCATCCGAATGTCCTCGTCGGAGAAAGGAAGGTCTCTTCCTTTATCGTGGTGCCTCCGGACATCTTTGGCAGTCCTGCCCGGTTTGACAGGGAAACTGCAATGCCTGAGCCCGGCGGGAGTCCCAAGCTTGGGCGCTACTGTCATCGACCCCCAACTTCTACTTCCAGTATCCCTTAGCATCAAGTCTCACTCCTTCGCCACCACTGCCCTTGTCGACACAGGGGCAAGTGGCAGCTTCATCATGGATGACAAGCTTCTGAACATCCCTCTACTGCCCACTAGAGGTGAGCCTCTGAATTGCGGCCATCCAAGGGGAACACCTTACAGGATTCATCACCCACTGAACAGTTTCTGTCCGCCTTACCATGGGCACTCTCCACGAGGAGGAGATGTTCTTCTAAGTGCTGAAACGTTTAACAAACACTGTCATCCTGGGGCTGCCTTGGCTCCAGGTCGATGGACTTCAATCTGATTGGCATTCCCTGCAGTTGGTGCAATGGGGTCCCAAGTGCCAGAAGACCTGTCTACGACAAGTATCTCCAGTGGTAACAGTCCTGAAGTCTACCACCCTTACTGAATTGCCTACCCAGTACGCTGAGTTTGAAGATGTCTTCTCAAAGCAGAAGGCAGACACGTTACCTCCACTGCGCAAACTGAATTGCCCTATAGAACTTCTGCTGGGCATGATGCCTCCCAAGGGCAGAACCTACCCTTTGTCTCATCCAGAAACCCTTGCCATGTCCGAGTATATTAAAGAAAACCTAGAAAAAGAGTTCATCAGACCCTCCGACTCTCCCGCTAGAGCTGGCTTTTTCTTCCTCAAGAAAAAGGATGGAGGACTATGTCCCTGTATTGATTATAGGGGACTTAACGCCATCACCCGAAAGGACCGATACCTGTTACCCCTCATCAGTGAGCTTTTTGATCGCCTCCAAGGGGCTCAAATCTTTACCAAGTTGGATCTGAAGGGTGCGTACAATTTGGTACATATCCAACCAGACTAAATGCTCAGTCGAGTCTATACAGGTAGAAATCCCATGAGTGTTGGGTAAGAGTATAGTGATAGGAGTATACTACTGTCCACCTGGGCAAAATGGTCAGACAGATGATGAAATGCTTAAAGAAATCAGGGAAGCTAACCAGTTTGGCAGTGCAATAATAATGGGAGATTTCAATTACCCCAATATCGACTGGGTAAATGTAACATCAGGGCTTGCTAGAGACATAAAGTTCCTGGATGTAATAAATGACTGCTTCATGGAGCAATTGGTTAAGGAACCAACAAGAGAGGGGGCTAATTTAGATTTAATTCTTAATGGAACACAGGATTTGGTGAGAGAGGTAACGGTGGTGGGGCCACTTGGCAACAGTGATCATAACATGATCAAATTTAAACTAATAACGGGAAGGGGGACAATAAGTAAATCTGCAGCTCTAACACTAAACTTTCAAAAGGGAAACTTTGATAAAATGAGGAAAATAGAAAAAAACTAAAAGGTGCAGCTGCAAAGGTTAAAAGTGTTCAACAAGCATAGACATTGTTTAAAAATACAATCCTAGAGGCGCAATCCATATATATTAGGGATGTGCAGACAAAAAGTTTATGTTCATAAGTCCATAAGTCGAAGGTGAGGGTCAATTTCGGTCAATATGGACATAGGTAGAATTCCATAAGTTGAGGCTATGTCCATACGTGCACCGGTTCCCTAAATAAAAATGTAAACCCCTCACCCTCCTTAATCCCCCCCCAAGACTTACCAAAACTCCCTGGTGGTCCAGCGGGGAGTCAGGAAGCCATTCCTGTATTCCTTTGCGAGGAGCACGTGACGTCGGCGTCACGTCGGAGTGACGCAGACGTCACGTGGTCCACCGCGCCTCCGCTCCCGGACCCCCGTTGGACCCAACCGGAACTTTTGGCCAGCTTGGGGGGGCCTCCTGACCCCCCCAAGCTGGCCAAAAGTTCTGGTTGGGTCCAACGAGGGGTCCGGGAGCGGAGGCACGGTGGACCACGTGACATCCGCGTCACTCCGACGTGACGCCGACGTCACGTGATTCACCGCGCCTCCGCTCCCGGACCCCCCGTTGGACCACCAGGGAGTTTTGGTAAGTCTTGGGGGGGGGGGGGGTCAGGAGGGTGGGGGGTTTAAGTGTTTATTTAGGATCAACATAGCTATGTTGGATAAGTTGGAAATCGCGATCGTTGCGCCTCATCACTTTTTTAAGTTAAAAAAAAAAAAGTTGCGTTTTACATATGCGTTCAAAACGAATGCACACCCCTAATACATATTCCACACATTAAGAAAGGTGGAAAGAAGGCAAAACGATTACCGTCATGGTTAAAAGATGAGGTGAAAGAGGCTATTTTAGCCAAAAAAAATCCTTCAAAAATTGGAAGAAGGATCCATCTGAAGAAAATAGGATAAAACATAAGCATTGTCAAGTTAAGTGTAAAGCATTGATAAGACAGGTGATGAGAGAATTTGAATTGGCCATAGAGGCAAAAACTCATATTAAAAACGTTTTTAAACCTGTGAGGAAGTCAGTTGGACCAGTAGATGACAGGGAAGATAAGACCACTGCAGAAAGACTAAATGAATTCTTTGCTTCCGTGTTTACTAATGAGGATGTTGGGGAGATACCAGTTCTGGAGATGGATATCAGGGGTGATGAGACAGATGAACTGAACGAAATCACTGTGAACCTGGAAGATGTAGTAGGCCAGATTGACAAACTAAAGAGTAGAAAATCATCTGGACCAGATGGTATGCATCCTAGGGTACTGAAGGAACTAAAAAATGAAATTTCTGATCTATTAGTTAAAATTTGTAACCTATCATTAAAATCATCCATTGTACCTGAAGACTGGAGGGTGGCCAATGTAACCCCAATATTTAAAAAAGGCTCCAGGGGCGATCCGGGTAACTATAGACCAGTGAGCTTGACATCAGTGGCCAGTAGTTGGTGTTCCACCTTCAGGCAGCAAAACACTGCACGGAGCGGCAGTAGCCACAGAGGCATTCACGGAGCGGGATGCCAGTGGCCAGTGGTTGGTGTTCCACCTTCACGGAGCGGAGGGATGGAGGGCTGCCATCTCCAAAAAAAACCAAACAAACAAACAAACAAAGCAGGGGTGGGTAAGAGTATGGGGCAGGGGTGTGGCCTGCTTGTTGCGGCGGTTGCTACCCCTGATTGAGCTGGATGTTCACTGGAATGCGGATACGGCGCTGCTCTCTGCATTGGTGGAGGGGTGGAAGGGAGTTGGGGCCGGAGGGTGCTGGAAGCCAATAGTGACGGGTGGGAGGGAGAAAAATGGGGGGGGGGGGGGGGGAATGCGTGGCTTGCCTGACAGACTGGATGGGCCATTTGGTCTTCTTCTGCCGTCATTTCTATGTTTCTATGTAAATAGTGGAAACTATTCTCAAGATCAAAATCGTAGAGCATATAGAAAGACATGATTTAATGGGACACAGTCAACATGGATTTACCCAAGGGAAGTCTTGCCTAACAAATCTGCTCCATTTTTTTGAAGGGGTTAATAAACATACGGATAAAGGTGAACCGGTAGATGTAGTATATTTGGATTTTCAGAAGGCATTTGACAAAGTCCCTCATGAGAGGCTTCTAAGAAACTAAAAAGTCATGGGATAGGAGGCGATGTCCTTTCGTGAATTACAAATTGGTTAAAAGACAGGAAACAGAGAGTAGGATTAAATGGTCAATTTTCTCAGTAGAAAAGGGTAAACAATGGAGTGCCTCAGGGATCTGTACTTTGACTGGTGCTTTTCAATATATTTATAAATGATCTGGAAAGGAATACGATGAGTGAGTTTATCAAATGTTTAGATGATACAAAATTTTTCCGAGTAGTTAAATCACAAGCAGATTTGATACATTACAGGAGGACCTTGCAAGACTGGAAGATTGGGCATCCAAATGGCAGATGAAATTTAATATGGACAAGTGCAAGGTGTTGCATATAGGGAAAAATAACCCTTGCTGTAGTTACACGATGTTAGGTTCCATATTAGGAACTACCACCAGGAAAAGATCTAGGCATCATAGTGGATAATACTTTAAAATCGTCAGCTCAGTGTGCTGCAGCAGTCAAAAAAGCAAACAGAATGTTAGGAATTATTAGGAAGGGAATGGTTAATAAAACGGAAAATGTTATAATGCCTCTATCTCGCTCCATGGTGAGACTGCACCTGGAATTAGGGATGTGCAGACAAAAAGTTTTCGTTGAATCGTTGATACGTTTTCGTGGGGTGTCGATTTCGTTCAATATGGACGTATGGAGAATTCCATAAGTTGAGGATCTGTCCATATGTTGCCCGGTTCCCATTAAAGTCAATGGGGGAAGGATTTCCAGCCTATTTTTGGCTGCAGAATTGGGGTTTTCTTATCAATTGTCATGAAACTTCTGGGGAGCAATCATCACAACAACAAAAGAGCTCCAAGGTACTTAGACTGTGGCAAAGTGGCACCTAAGTGGCATGAATAGCCTAAGGCACTGGAAAGGTGCAAAGAGGTACCAGAAGTGGCAAGAGTGCTTTAACAGAGGCACAAAGCAGCAGTGAGAATGTCAAAAACACACCACAGCTTCAAAACAGAGCACCGATAGCAGATGCATGAACCATCAAAGGCAGCACCACAGGCAAAGCAGCAAGACAAGTGGCATTGACATCCAACAGCACAATGAAGGGGGAACATAGCAAGCAGATAGACTAGCACCAACACACTGAGGAACCATGAGAGTGGCAAGAACACCACAAGGAGTTAAGTCAGTCATCTGGTGTAATGCAGCAAAGCAGAGTGGCAGAAAGCTGATAGGGGCAAGACAGGCTGGCAGAGTGGAGGTAGTCTGGTCTGGTTCCTGTGGTTTTGATAGGGGAAAGACAGGCTGGCCCAGGAGAGAGTTCCCTTTCCTTTGTGCAGGGAAGGACTCCCTGGAACGGGTCCCTGGAACGGGTCCACCCGTATAATCAATACAGGGACATAGTCCTCCATCCTTTTTCTTGAGGAAGAAAAAGCCAGCTCTAGCGGGAGAGTCGGAGGGTCTGATGAACTCTTTTTCTAGGTTTTCTTTAATATACTCGTCCAGTGAATATACTCGTCCAGTGAATATCGTTGGCGTCTAGTGAATTCCGTTGGCGTCTAGTGAATTCCGACTGTTATTACGCACTTCAGCTGATGACAAAGGAATTGGAAGATCTCTCAGAAATAAGAATACTGCTACTCCAGTCAAAATCTGCAATATCAACCTATGTTGACTTTGTACCGTAGAGGTCAAACACTTCTAGGAACACAAGGCCTGGATGAACAGGCACAGCTATCGAGGTCAAACACTTTTAGGAACACAAGTGAATATACTCGTCCAGTGAATATCGTTGGCGTCTAGTGAATTCCGATGGCGTCTAGTGAATTCTGACTGTACTTACGCACTTCAGCTGATGACAAAGGAATTGGAAGATCTCTCAGAAATAAGAATACTGCTACTCCAGTCAAAATCTGCAATATCAACCTATGTTGACTTTGTACCGTAGAGGTCAAACACTTCTAGGAACACAAGGCCTGGATGAACAGGCACAGCTATCGAGGTCAAACACTTTTAGGAACACAAGGCCTGGATGAACAGGCACAGCAATGGAGGTCAAACACCAGTAGGAACACAAGGCCTGGATGAACAGGCACAGCAATTGAGTTAAAACACTTGTGGGAACACAAGGCCTGGATGAACAGGCACAGCCACTGAGTTAAAACACCTGTGGGAACACAAGGCCTGGATGAACAGGCACAGCAGTCGAGGACAGAGGTCAATCCCACCTAGGGAGACAAGGCCTGGATGAACAGGGATAGTAATTTTTTTTTTAAATTTATTTCTATTCTTATTTTAAAACGTTTCCAGCACTTCATACTTGATTACACTCAGGTACTGTAGGTATTTCCCTATCCGCAAAGGAGCACAAGGCCTGGATGAACAGGCACAGCAGTCGAGGACAGAGGTCAATCCCACCTAGGGAGACAAGGCCTGGATGAACAGGGATAGTAATTTTTTTTTTTAATTTATTTCTATTCTTATTTTAAAACGTTTCCAGCACTTCATACTTGATTACACTCAGGTACTGTAGGTATTTCCTTATCCGCAAAGGAGCACAAGGCCTGGATGAACAGGCACAGCAATTGAGTTAAAACACTTGTGGGAACACAAGGCCTGGATGAACAGGCACAGCAGTCGAGGACAGAGGTCAATCCCACCTATGGACACAAGGCCTGGATGAACAGGCACAGCTATCGAGGTCAAACACTTTTAGGAACACAAGGCCTGGATGAACAGGCACAGCAATGGAGGTCAAACACCAGTAGGAACACAAGGCCTGGATGAACAGGCACAGCAATTGAGTTAAAACACTTGTGGGAACACAAGGCCTGGATGAACAGGCACAGCAGTCGAGGACAGAGGTCAATCCCACCTAGGGAGACAAGGCCTGGATGAACAGGGATAGTAATTTTTTTTTTTAATTTATTTCTATTCTTATTTTAAAACGTTTCCAGCACTTCATACTTGATTACACTCAGGTACTGTAGGTATTTCCCTATCCGCAAAGGAGCACAAGGCCTGGATGAACAGGCACAGCAATTGAGTTAAAACACTTGTGGGAACACAAGGCCTGGATGAACAGGCACAGCAGTCGAGGACAGAGGTCAATCCCACCTATGGACACAAGGCCTGGATGAACAGGCACAGCAATCGAGGAAAGAGGTCAATCCCACCTAGGGACACAAGGCCTGGATGAACAGGCACAGCAATCGAGTTAAAACACTGGTAGGTACACCTGGATGAACAGGCACATCAATCGAGTTAAAACACTTGTGGGAACACAAGGCCTGGATGAACAGGCACAGCAGTCGAGGACAGAGGTCAATCACACCTAGGGACACAAGGCCTGGATGAACAGGCGCAGCAATGGAGGTCAAACACCGGTAGGAACTCAAGGCCTGCACAGTAGACGGTAAGGCACAGCGATTCATGTCAGGAACATGTGCTGCAGCTTATTATCTGGAGCATAGGAGGCAATTGGAGCTGCTGCAAGGCTTTGAATTGCTTTTATTCATCTTGCCATTCACAGGGAAAATTTGGAAAGCCAAGCAAAGGCAGGTTTACTTTCAAAAACACTAGCATTTCCATCAACTCTGGTGCCAGCCTTGAGCGGTGAGGGCTCATGATATCCCCTGTCATTGAAAAGACACGTTCACTGGGCACACTGGTTGGTGGACATGACAGATATCGTTCGGCCACTTTGGCTAGGTGTGTGCCCAATATGCCAGCGGATCTGTCTGCATGTTCTCTATCGGCTCTGAGAGATACCGTGTCACTGTGCTGCTGTCTCCTCCTGTGCTTGGGAGGGCTCATAGTCACTCAATCCAGCTACTTTCTCTCTCGCCCGTTGCACAACTGATGAATGTTTATGGCCAACATGCCTTGGGCGTTCTGATGTGGAGGAGGAGGTACTACCTGTCACTGACACAGTGCTTCCCCCGCCTGGGCTAGCAGCACAACTCTGTGATGTGCCTGCTGTTTCCACCTCTGCTTCAAGCCTAATCTGACTCTGTTTCCGCCTATGGCGCTCCTGTTCACGGACCTTACCTAACAGCAGATCCTTCACATATGACAGACAATTGGTCTGTAGGGCGAGTTTACCTTTCACACGGGGATCACAGACAGAGGCGAGCATGTATGTGCTGTCCTCTGTTAAAGGCCTTAATCTGTCTTTCACCTGCTGCTGCAAAACGTTCAGACACTGCAGCACCTCAACTGTCATTGCCTGTTCCCGTTTAAAGGCCTCCGAATGTTCATCCAGGAAATTAACTATAGGGATGATGTCAGCCAAGGTGGCACTTCTGGAACTCAGCTCCTCCGTGACATCCTTGAAGGGCTGCAGGATTTTTACCAGCTGACTCATGACTAACCAATCGCGATGCCCTAGGGGATTCTGCACACCTATGTCCATTCTACCAGAAAGTTCATGAAGGGGTGTCTGCAGCTCCAGTAACCTCTCCAGCATCATAAAGGTGGAATTCCACCGGGTGGCAATGTCTTGAATGAGACACTTCTGAGGCATATCCAAATCAGTCTGCTTTTGTCGGAGAACCTGCCCCGCCTTGACACTTCTGTGGAAGTGTGCTGCTATGTTCCTGCACTTCTGTATTAACCTACGCAGGTATTCATTGTCCTTGGACTCCAAGCCCAGAGCTGACTTCACTACCAGATGCAGAGTGTGTGCAAAACATCGGATGTTCTTAAACCGCCCATCGCTTATTGCCTTAACCATGTTTGCACCGTTGTCTGTGACAAAAAACCCTGCCCGCATTTTCCTGTCTCGCTGGTGCAGTTGCCAGCCCTCCAGCATCTTTCTGATGCATGCTAGAATATTGGCAGCGGTATGGGATAGGTCCGTCAGGTGGAGTGTTGAAGCCCCTGAGGCAGCGGTTTTTGAACCGCAAAACTCGGCCTGAGTCGGGCAATTTTTGAACACGTCTCTGCTTAATAAACATTTGGAAAAAGATCAGGCATCTATTGTTTGTGGTTACCTACCGTCAGGTGGGTGTGCAGTAAAGCCCACCTCCACCCTGATACTTCTTCAGTAATAGAGCTGCTGGCTACCCCTGCCTCTGCCATGTCCCACCAGTGTGCTGTCAGAGAGAGGTAAGAGTGTGCAGCATTCATGGTGGTCCAGATATCGCAGGTGAAATGCACTCTTCCGTCTGCCTTACCTAGCAGTGCTTGCAAGCGACTGTGACACTGCTTGTACAGGCTGGGGATGACCTTTCTACTAAATGTGGTTCTGGAGGGGACTTTGTAATAGAGATGTGAATCGTGTCCTCGATCGTCTTAACGATCGATTTCGGCTGGGAGGGGGAGGGAATCGTATTGTTTCCGTTTGGGTGTGTAAAGTATCGTGAAAATCGTTAAAATCGTGAGCCGGCACACTAAAACCCCCTAAAACCCACCCCCGACCCTTTAAATTAAATCCCCCACCCTCCCGAACCCCCCCCCCCAAATGCTTTAAATTACCTGGGGATCCAGCGGCGGTCCGGAACGGCGGCGGTCCGGAACGGCCCCCTCAATTGAATCGTGTTGTCTTCAGCCGGCGCCATTTTCCAAAATGGCGACTTAAAATGGCGGCGGCCAGAGACCAACACGATTCAACTGCAGGAGGTCCTTCCGGACCCCCGCTGGACTTTTGGCAAGTCTTGTGGGGGTCAGGAGGCCCCCCCAAGCTGGCCAAAAGTTCCTGGGGGTCCAGCGGGGCTCCGGGAGCGATTTCCTGCCGTGAATCGTTTTCCGTACGGAAAATGGTGCCGGCAGGAGATCGACTGCAGGAGGTCGTTCAGCGGGGGTTCCGGACCGCCGCTGGGTGCCGGTTTTCCTGCCCTCTCCCTTCCCCCGATTTACGATTTTTTGACGATAAATCGGGGGAATTGGTATTGTATCGTGGCCCTAACAATTTTTGACAATTTAAAATATATCGGACGATATTTTAAATCGTCAAAAAACGATTCACATCCCTACTTTGTAATTTGGAAGTACGACCTTCAAAAAACGCTTGAAACCCACATTCTGCACTAGCTGCAAGGGCTGGTCATCAAGGGCAATCATTTCCCCAATGCTCCTGGTTACAACTTTTGAGGCTGCCTGCCTCCTACCCCGGGATAGCGTTACCACACTCCACCCCATTTCCTCCAAGGTGGTTTGTCGCTTCTGCCACATGTCACTGGGTTGCTGGCCTGCCGCCTGACTGCTAGAAAGTTATGAGGGCGTGGGCTGACTCTGCTGCTTTTCTACCACTGCACACTGCTTGAAAGGGGTCCCCCGACTGAAACTGCCACCATCCCCAGATGGCAATAATCTTGTTGGGTGTTGCCTCTTAATATGATGGGTCATGCCAAAATTTGATAGATGTCCCATTTGCTTGCCTCTGCTAATATCCCTGGCACAGTAATTACACTGAGCATAACACGGGTCTTCTGTCACTTTAAAATGTTTCCAGATAGGAGATTTCTTTTGTGATCCTCCTCTCTTTACCACCTTGGGGGTGGATGCTGGCACTGGAGTTGAGGTACTAGTGGGTGGTGCACCCTGAGAAGCAATGCCAGCGGGGGCACCAGTCGTCACCCTCTGTCTCCCTTCTGACAGCTCTTCCTCCTCCTCAATATCACTGTAATCTCTCCCCTGCTGCACAATTCTGGAGGTGGAGGCTAAGACAGGACTAACTGATTCTACCGAAGATTCATCAGCTACTACTTCTTCTGTTTCTGATGAGAATCCCACCCAAGAAGATTCTTCTTCTGAATCAGAAGCTAACAGTGCCAGCGCTACCTTGTGACCGCTAAGTCTTAGTTGAGACTTCTATCCCCCGGCTGCTCTTGGGTGTCTAAATTTTGTCGGGCTTGACTCTGCCTCCCCTTCCCTCTACTCCAAAACTACAGGGCCAGAAACAAGTGGTGGCGATGGCGAAGTATCATGGGCCGATTTCGGGTTTTTTGCCATGGAACTGCCATCCCCTACAACGAGTTTAGATTGCAACAGTTGCCTTTTTAGCTGTACTGGTGGTGTTGCACTTGTGTCTTTTGCGGTGTCTCCGCTGCCAGTCCCAATAAGTCGATTGCATCTCTCTTTCCCTGACATTATGGATGATTTTATGTGGTAACACTGCCCACTGTCCCACAATAATAATGTTCAGTCTGTTTAAAATGCCCCGATGAACAGACTGACTCAATAACAATGTTCAGTCTGTTTAAAATACCAAAATGAACAGACTCACTCAATAACAATGTTGTTAAGTCTGTTTAAAATTCCCAAATGAACAGACCCACTCAAAAACAATGTTCAGTCTGTTTAAAATACCAAAATGAACAGACTCACTCAATAACAATGTTCAATCTGTTAAGAATGCCCACTGCCCACTGTCTCACTGCCTGACTGCCAGTGCACTCATGTGTGTGCAGTGCACACACAAGTAGCTTGCTTATAAGCAGAAAAGAGGCTGAGTACTCCGGCTCGGTCACTTCCCAGCACAGACCCACTCAAGAACAATGTTCAGTCTGTTTCAAGCCCAGCATCCTGTTTCCAACAGTGGCCAATCCAGGCCATAAGAACCTGGCAAGTATCCAAAAACTAAGTCTCTGCAGCACTCATGACATCTTCCTTACGGGTATTCAGGTCCTGGGAAAACATCAAGATGTCATCTAAGTACACAATGGCACATTGGAAGAGTAGATCATGCAGAATGTTATTCATCATGTTTTGGAAGGCAGCCGGGGCATTACACAAGCCGAAAGTCATCACCAGGTATTCAAAGTGCCTATCCAGTGTATTAAAAGCCGTCTTCCATTTATCGCCAGAGCGGATGCGAACTATGTTATAGGCTCCTTTGAGACTGAGCTTGGAGAATATCTTGGCTCCCTGTAGTCGACTGAATAGCTTCGAGATGAGTGGTAAGGGATAGCAGTCCTTTACAGTGATCTTGTTTAGACCTCTGCAGTTTTGTTAGGAACTGGAGAACCTTTTGGGGAAGGGGGAGTCTCTTCCGAAGGGATAGGCTCCATCTTAACCAGGGTGGAACCAGACTGCTGGCGCTAACCTTTAAAAAGGAGATAGAGCAGCTTTTAAACTAGAACAAAGGGGAAAGCTGACAGTCACTCAGCAGTGCATGGTTCGGAGAGAGGTATCTTCAAAGGATACTAATGATGCTTTAGAATTAGGGCATCCCGACAGTGAGGTTCCAATAATAAGAAAAGTAGTCCAAGTGCCTGTAACTAAAAACTCACCTGAGCTAAAAAATTCTAACTTATCCCTATTAATTAAAAAGCAGAATGAAAATGCAAACAAAAAACAAACTTTGAAATGTTTGTATGCTAATGCCAGAAGTCTAAGAAGTAAGATAGGAGAATTAGAATGCATAGCAGTGAATGATGACATAGACTTAATTGGCATCTCAGAGACATGGTGGAAGGAGGATAACCAATGGGACAGTGCTATACCGGGGTACAAATTATATCACAATGACAGAGAGAAACACCCGGGAGGTGGTGCTTTATGTCCGGGATGGCATAGAGTCCAACAGGATAAACATCCTGCACGAGACTAAATGCACAATTGAATCTTTAAGGGTAGAAATCCCTTGTGCATTGGGGAAGACTATAGTAATAGGAGTATACTACCTTGCACCTGGTCAAGATGGTGAGACTGACAGTGAAATGCTAAGAGAAATTAGGGAAGCTAACCAAATTGGTAGTGCGGTAATAATGGGAGACTTCAATTACCACACAAAAAAAGGAGTCGGTGGATAACCACAACAATAATCTAATGACAACAAATAGTGGAAATCGCAATATTATAAATATTAGCCTAAGAAGGTGTCAGCAAGCCTGACGTTATATGTCTTTATTATAGACACTAACCAGTCTACTCAATCATCCACCTTCATCATTTTTTTAATTCTTTAATGCTGCAAAAATATTTTTATAGAACTTTTTAACTTTTAATTAAAACAGTCCTCCATCCATGGAATTCAAGATGAGGCAGACTCTTATCAAACAAAACATTCTTATCGCCCTACACAGGCCGGTGTTTCGCTAACTCAGCTTCAACAGGGGCACATCAAAAAATGTTTTAGCAAGAGTCAGTTTCCATTCAAACTGGGACGGACGTCTCGACCATCTTGTCAACAGTCCTCCCTGGATGTCTCCTCTTCCAGCACTCTGTCAGGCCTCCATATTTGCTTCAGCTTGGTGTCTGTGTCTTGCACACCCTGATGTTTCATGATGTTCCCTGGTGTTTGTTCCTGACCCTGATGTTTTAACTTGCTTCTGACTGCCGGTGTGCAGTATCACTTTAGACTGCCGGTGTGCAGTACATTTCCCTGGGCTGCTTTGTGCAGCATTCTACCTTCCTGCGCTGCTTCCGCTCCCGCGGTTGTGGGACGGGGTGGTCCGTGACCAGACTAGTGGTACTGGCTGTGTAGGGCACCCTGAGGGACAGTGCCATCGTCTGTAGCTCCCAGCTTCCGAGTCTATGTCTACAGTCTGTGGTGCCCGAGTCTGTTTCAGAACCTTCGTCTCACGAACTTTCACGCTGAACAACCTGGAAAACCCAAGCCTTCTAGGGGGAGGCCTAAAGGAGGGGGTACTGTTAGGACCGCCGTCCGGGGCTGGGTGTCATGGCCGCTGGCTGCCGCGGCGACACTAAACCTTACCCGAGGTGTCGGGCTTATCTGAGGCTCCTGCTATGGCAGGCAGCCTTCTCTTGTGCTTTCTTCGCGTCCGGCTGCATGTTTCCTCCCCCTCTGCCTCTGCCTCTAAGAGCCGCGCGCGCGTGGCTGAAGAGGAAATTGTCATGGCTCCTCCTGGGACTCCTCCCGCCAGTCCCTGTATTTAAGGCAAGGTCTGATACTTAGACCTTGCCTTGGTATTGAGGCTCTATGCTTGGTTCCTGTGTTCTGTGTTCCTGGATCTGCTGCTCATCCCACTTCTGCTTCTCCACCTCGTTGGATTCATTCTTTGGCTTCTGACCTTCGGACTGGCAGTGGTGATTTTCTGGTGTTGCTCCTGGACTGGCTTCGGACCACTCTCCTATGGTGCCCCTGGATTGGCTTCAGACCACTCTCCCGTCTGCTCCTGGACCGGCTCTCGACCTCTCTCTGGACTTCGACCCTTGGACCGGCTTTGGACTATTCTTCGATGTCTACTCCCGGACTGATTATGACCTGCTGGAGGCACCAGCCATCTGGAATCCACAACCTGCAGGAGGCGCCTACATTCAGACTATTCATTCTTCAGGGAGTCTCCTAAGTCCCAGCGGCCGTGTCCCTATGGGTGAAGCCTTCATCTAACATCTACATCAGCAGACCTTGCCATCCGACAGTAGAGACTGAAGAGGGTTGACTCCCTTTTTGGTGGCGCTGACTGTACCTCGGAACAGGGGTCCACTTTCTGAATCAAAACACACGTCATGTCTTATATACAGATGCATGTCCGCATCTGCTAGAGATGGAGAAATACTGAAGGGCTGAGGTCACTGCAGGGGTGTACTAGGGTGATGTCAACTTTGAAACCTGACTCCGTATCCATCTGCTGGCAGGGGAGCATAAACCCATTGTTCCCGAGTCCATCTGGCTACACGCTAGGAAATTAAAATGATTTAAGTGAGAACATTGCTTCAGTTGAGTGAGTAGGTTTATGGTTTTGTAGTAGCCAAGATTGGAACATTAGAAATTATTTGGAAACGAAGTAAACATGATGACTATCATGCTATTGCTTCTCATTTCTATGGTGTTATTAGACCCATGCAGCACTCTATGCTCCTGTATAGATCCTTGGTGCGATCACACCTGGAGTACTGTGTAAAGTTCTGGGTTCTCCCCCATCTCTGAAAAGGTACAGAATAAGAAATGATAAAACAGATTTAAGATAGGCAAACGAGTGAGGGCACTTCACTTTGGAGACGTGTTGACTAATGGGGGATTTATTTATTTATTTATTTATTTATTTATTTGTGATTTTTCTATACCGGCATTCACGGAGTTCGTATCATGTCGGTTTACATAAAACAAGGGGTGAGCAATACATAACTATAACTTGAATGTATACATTACAACTTATAACAAATTATAACAAATTATAACAAGTGCTCAGAAGAAGAAGTTACAATAAAACAGGGATGATTCTAACTGGGAGTAAAAGAAGAGGAAGATAGAAGTTTAACAAGAGGTAGAACTTTGCGGTTGTTGTTAATGTCTATATTAGTTTAACGGAAGATGATCAGTCTTGTTGTATTTAGTGTAGGAGAATCAGTAAGGGTCCGGAAAGGCTTTCTTGAACAGCCATGATTTAAGTCTTTTTCTGAAGGTTGGTAGACATGGTTCCTGTCGTAATTCTAAGGGGATTGAGTTCCATAGTGGTGGGCCTGCTGTAGAGAAGGCCCGGTCTCTCAATGTTATATGTTGGGTGGTATTGGCGTGTGGTACCTGTAGATATTCTCTGTATGTTTCTCTGATGGGTCTGTTGGAGGAGTGTTTTTTGAGTTCTATTTGTAGATGGAGTGGAGCCAGTCCATGAATACTTTTGTAGATTGTAGTGAGAGATTTATGGATTATTCTGTAGTGGATTGGCAACCAGTGCAGGTCTTTAAGGACTGGCGTAATGTGATCTCTAGTTGTGTAGAGCAGGCTAATAAGGAACAGTTGTAAGAATAGGGGAAACTCCATGGAACTAATTGGTGGTAGATTTAAAACAAAATGTAAGAAAGTTGTTTTTAGTCAACATCTATTATTACCAGAGGATATGGCTGAGGCCAGCCAGTAGTATGGCTGGCTTTCAAAACAATGGTTGGATAAGTTCTCAGAAGACGGGTCCATTAACAACTACTAGCCAGGCAGGCTTGGGGAATACAACTTCTTACTGCTGGGGGCTGGTAATAAAGATCAGGGAATGGATTTCTAGGGGTGTGCATTCGTTTTGAACGCATATGTAAAACGCAACTTATATTTTTAAAAGAGAAAATAAAGGTTTGATGCGCAACGCATCGCGACTTCCAACTTATTCAACATAGCTATGTTGAATACGTTGAACCTAAATAAACACTTAAACCCCCCACCCTCCTGACCCCACCAAGACTTACCAAAACTCCCTGGTGGTCCAGCGGGTAGTCAGGAAGCCATCCCTGCACTCCTTTGCGATTTCCTCATGGCGCCGATAGCCTGTGTCACAGGGGCTGCTGGTGTCATTGGTCAGCCCCTGTCACATGGTCACTGGCGCCATCTTGTGCTCCTACCACGTGACAGGTAGGTCATGTGGCAAGAGGTCGCTCCGGGACCCCCGCTGGACCCAACCGGAACTTTTGGCCAGCTTGGGGGGGCCTCCTGACCCCCCCAAGCTGGCCAAAAGTTCCGGTTGTGTCCAGCAGGGGTCCGGGAGCGGAGCAGCACGTGACGCCGGAGCGGAGCAGCACGTGACGCTGGAGCGGAGTGACGCCGACGTCAAGTGCTCCTCCGCGCCTCCGCTCCGGGACCCCCGTTGGACAAGATGGCGCCGGTGACCATGTGACAGGGGCTGACCAATGGCACGGGCAGCCTCTGTGACACGGGCTATCGGCGCCGTGAGGAAATCGCAAAGGAATGCAGGGATGGCTTCCTGACTCCCCGCTGGACCACCAGGGAGTTTTGGTAAGTCTTGGGGGGGGATTAAGGAGGGTGGGGGTTTTAAATTTTTATTTAGGGAACCGGGGAACGTATGGACAGATCCACAACTTATGGATTTCTCCATACTTCCATATTGAACGGAATCGACCCTCCATGACAACGTATCAACGATTCAACGTAAACTTTTTGTCTGCACACCTCTATGGATTTCTCTGTTCTGATCTAATGGATACTCCTTTCAAGAGGCTGAGCCACTATCAAAGACAGAATTCTGGGCCTGATGGATCATTAGTCTCACCTTGGATGGCATTTTTATATTATAGAGAACCTAGTAGGTATCAACTTTGATAGGAGAGTGGAATTTATAAATCACCAATGAATGTAAGAAGTATTCTAGGAACACCTTGGCCTTGCTGTTTGTGGACATAGATGGAGAGGAATCAGTACTCAGAAGGAACTGTGTACACATTGGCCCCATGTTTGCTGCTAACAATGGCCTAAGTAATGAACTTGGACAGATCTGTTTGTGATTGGGCTGGCGTGAAGCCGGTCATAGGAAGATCAGAGTACAAATCCTGCTGGGAATACAGTTCTGTTAACGCCTCAGTAATTAAAGCAGAAGTAAAGATTCTGGAAGTAAATAAGAGAATTGGGAAAGGATTTGGGTTTTTATAATCACCTCTTGGACAGAGGCAGGGCTCTTCAATTGACAGCATTATGGAGATGAACATCTAAAATCTACTCCAAAAACATTTAGGGACAGTTTCTTCCTAATACTCTGCAGAGTGGCCACCCTGTGTCCTGCTGGATACAGGCTCATGACTAAAAGGAGGGAGGAAAGCCAGCCTGAGCACAGAATACTGGAGAATGCAAGAATTTGGCATCAGAGTGATTTAGCAGCATGGGATTTACTGATACTGAAGAAGGAAATTAGCAAAATGCACTGGCACGCCGGGGATCCTTATGTACACACATGTATGCAGGTGCTCAGCAACGGTGCTTCCATTAGGGTAACTAGGCGGTCACCTAGAGCACCAAAACTTTGGGGGGTGGCAAAATTCAACTAGTGCGAGGCCCAGAAGGGCGTTGTACCAGAACCAGTAATGCCAAAGAAAGGAGCACTGAAGACTGATGATCATATTATTCCACTGATAAAGCACTCCAGAGATTTCATTATTTTGTATGTAAAGGCCCTGTACCCACAGAATGGGCTGAGGCTTTTCACCCCTGGAGGAAGGGAAGGAAGGAGCTGCTTGTGTAGGGGGTAGAGAGACAATTCTGGGAACCTGGAGGGAGCTGGGAAAGAGTGAAGCTTGCTGCAGCCTCTTAACTGAGAGACTTCTCACTGCCGTACGTGGAAGATGTAAGCTGTCAGGACTTCCCTTCTTCCTGCAGCCGAATGATTCCAGACGTGGGAGTCAGAGAACTCCCCTTAGCACCCACCTCCATACATGACAGTACAGGAAGCAACAGAGCTCAGAAATGGGAGAGGTTATCCTGAAGGATCATCTGAACATTTGCTAAAATCAGTCAGCAAAACTCATGGAGAGAGAGAGTACAAGTCACATGGACTTGGGTAACTCCCTGAAGTGCCTTTAATTATTACACTGTGGGGAAAGAGGCAGCCCCAGGGTCTTGGCTTGCTGGTCCAAAAGCAGTATACTGATGGACTTAACCTCACGGGCAGGACAGAATCAGCCTCTCTTGTGTTCCCCACAAGGGACAAGCAGTGCATAACTGGGCCAGGAATCCTGCTGCTCTCTTGGAATATCAGAGGAGCCCTTCAGCCTGGCATAGGAGGAGCAGGGCTTACCCCTGCATGAGAGGAGATGCACCCTGCTCAGCTTTAGCAGGAAGGCACAGACTGAGTCTCTTTACCTCTTCAGCTGAATATGTGCAACCACTCTATTTACTCTTCTGTAAATATCTACAGATGCTCCCTCCTTTAGAGGGTCATTTTATAACAGTGTGCTGGGCTAAGGTCTGTGTGTGTCTTTAATGTGCAGACTTTATCCTGCACTCTCAAAGCAATGAGCATTAGTGTGCTTTGATAATGCTCAGGTAAGTGGCTGTGTTACAGGCAGAGAATCACTGGCACGGAGTTACACCTGATCCTCATAGGACAGAACTTGTGCAGCTTCACCAATGCTCACTTTCTCACATCAAAAAGAAAGCATGGAAGTCTCATCTCTGCCCTCTGGAGTACCTCCTCCCACACTTTGTATAAAAGTACAAATGACTGCTTGCCCTTATAATTCAGATAAGGTTCAATATTATTACACTACAAGAAGGTCCCTACAGGGCGTACAGAGTCTTCATTTAAACTCTCTCCCAAACAGAAAGCGCTTAAGTTGCTCTGCATCAGTATCATCATCAGCTTTATCCACAGTGGAACTTAAGGAAAAAAGTAGCTCCTATAAATAATACTTGCTCTCTAAGCCCCAAACAGCCCACTCAGCATCCTGAGATGATTTTACTGTAGCTTCCCTGTAAATTGTGGACTACAGTCCCAGATATTCTTAATTTTTTCCTTCTGATTTCTTTTTTTTGCATTAACTTGAAATTCCGTGAATATTTCAGTGGTATATTCTGAGGATTTTGAATAAAATGAGTATCTGAGTATTTATTATATATTACTGAGTGTGAAACCATGTTGCATGCATATTTTTATGTGCACTGACCCCTGGGCTCTTTTATAACAGCCATTCCCACCACCCCCGCCTCCCCCCGCCCCCTCCCTCCCTACCCCCCCCCTTAATCGTTCCTACGTGCACCTGCCCATGTCCTACTGTAAATAAGTTTCATATACTAAATATCCCAAGTGCACATGCCAACTAACCTTGTATATTGGTTGTTTTTGTAACGCTGCCTGTTTGACTCTCCTCTCCTCTACTTTGTATATCACCCAGTTAACCCCTCCCCTGTTCATTGTAATTTCCTTTCCTTTCTCAGTTATTTGTAAACCGACATGATGTGTCCTACGAATGCCGGTATAAAAAAGTTTTTAAATAAATAAAATAAATAAATTTCCATGTATAAAGCCCTAGAAACCAGGGGAATGACTGTTTCCCCACCAGTGCCCTGAAATCACCCCTTCCCTGCTGGGAAACGAGCAACAAAGCAGAAGGAGCAGGAACTGCAATGCTGTTACTTTATTGAAGAAGCGATACAAGGGACAGCAGAATCATAAGACGTCTCTACAGGATAAGATGCTTCGTGTGCCAGCGGAAATGGAAGAAAATCCCTTGAAGTGAACAGAAAAGAGCAGACAGGTTTCAGCAGTCAGCAGTCACCACCTTTCAGATCTCATAGGCTGATCCTGGGCACTTGCTGGGCCCCTCTAAAAGAGAGAATAAGATCAATAAATACAGAGCAGGGTCAGCCTGAGAGAGAAAAATACAAAATACTTCTGAATGGATCGCTGGGAGCAGTATTATCCAGAGAGATGCTCCCAGTGCATGATGGGGGCCTGCTAAGTAGCTGCTCATTTGCTCAGATTGCAGTATGGGAGCTTCCTGATTATTTACTGACTCTGACTGCACTGTAGAAGCAGCTGATTGGCTGCTCTTGGGCTCTGACTGCATGGTATAAGCAGCTGATTGGCTGCTATTGGGCTCTGACTTCACGGTGGAAGCACGTGATTGGCTGCTCTTGGGCTCTGACTTCACGGTAGAAGCACGTGATTGGCTGCTCTTGGGCTCTGACTGCATCTGCTTATTCACTTTATGGAACTACTTAGTTACTTTCTATATTTTCATGTTCCCTTTCTTCCTTGCAATATTTCTCTAATGAAGACCGGTCCCATTCCTGCTCTCTAATTAATAAAAGAGCATTGGTTCCCGACCTTTTCTGTTTCACAGCAAACCTGGCACAAGCACAGCACCAGCTTCCTCCTCATCATCACTTTCTCTTCATCTTCTTCCCTACCCTCTCCCTCACCACTAGTATCATCACCTTCCCTCTCCCTCCCCTTACCACCTAGCATCATCATCCCTCTCCCTCTTCTCCTCATCAATATCACCTTCCCTCTCACTCTGCCTCCACTCCTGCACATCATTACCTTCCTTCTCCCTCACCCCCTGACAATCATCTTCCTTCCCTTTCCCTCCACCTCTCTGGCATCATCAGCTCTCTTCTCCCCGCTCACCCTCTGGCATCATCAGCTCTCCCTTTCTCCTCACGCCCCAGATCCTCCAGCTCGGTGCACAGGGTGACGGCACTGACCCCCAGGACTGCATCAATGCTGCACAATATCAGGGGGAGGGGGAGTGAATTGGGGGTCATGGAAAGAGAATTACCTCATTCTGCTAATGTTATGGTAAAATTGTACTGAAGATTATTTAGAGACCAGAGGTGGCGGGGGGGAGAGATCAGTTAATATGTTACGGGTGAAGGTAGGAGGTAGGAGGAGATGGGAAGCAGGTGCTGATTTGAGTGTGGGAAGTTCTGGCAGAAAACCAGGGGGGCAGACTGGGAGGGGCAATTGTTCTTCATCTGTCGTCATTTACTGATTCAGCAGGGGAGCTCTCGTCCCCATTAAACTCTTAATATTAAGGAAAGAAGGAAGCTGATTTTACCTGCAGTTAGGGTTTTCCTTGCTTTAGGAGAGAAGAGAAACAGAGATTACAAAGAGGAACATTTTCCGAGGCAGTAACACAAATTTAAACAGCAACTCCTAAAGAACAATTATCAGGGGGAAAAAAGTTTGGCCTTGTAAGAGAAACGAGAAGCACAAGAACATTTCCTAAAGGAAAGAAAGAGAGCAGAGAGTTCAGGGAGGGAGGAGGATCTCATGGGGAGGACACAGAACAGCAAAGTCACTTTAGGGAACCATTAGCAGGAGAAAGGATTTAGACTTACCTGAGCAGGAGGATCCTAAAGGAAAGAACGAGAGCAGAGAGTTCAGGGAGGGAGGATCTCATGGGGAGGACTCAGAACAGCAAAGTCACGTTAGGGAACCATTAGCAGGAGGAAAGGTTTGTGATCACCGCATTGTTTAACAAGTCGTCAAAAGTCATACCCTTGAGCAGGGCTTCCCAAACTTGCCCCCAGAGGAGGTCACCAAACCTTCAGCTGGGGTCACAAAAGCCTGAAATGTCAGCACCTTCGGGTTTCAGCAGCATTGGTAGTAGAAGTGGGCACGAGGCCCGTCAGCGAGCGCCTGCTCACAGGGCCTGCGGTGGCTCTACCCTTGCAGGAGTTTCTGTGCTAAGAGCAAGCCATGCACAAGCGGGGAGGGAGCTGAGCACTGGAGGAGACAGAGGCGAGGATGAACTTCACCACTGGAAGCCTGAGGTCCCCCTGGGAGGGCCGCTTGGACTTAGGTGAGCCTCACAGGGTCTTCTGGAGAGATGGTAGACAGGCGTGACCACAGACAGGAGAGGAGCGCGATCGGGTTCGAGGCTGGAGGTCAGATTGAGCAAGGAAGACCAGAACAGCATAGGCGATGACAAGGCAAGGGACATAGCCAGAATCAGGAGACAGAGTCAATCAGGCAGAGGTCAGAATCTGAGGTCAGTCCGAGGAGTGGTCAAGAATGCAGAGGTCAGGTACCGGAGGTCAAACAAGGTCACAGAGGCCGAGGTTAGAGGGCAGGCAGCAGGCAGAGTAGTCAAGGAGCAAGTGGAGGTCAGCAGGCAGGCAGAAGGCAGGAGGGTCAAGAAGCAAGCTGAGGTCAGAACTAGTGAGACAGTCCAGAGGTACAACCTGGGGAGACAACAGATGAACACAAGAACAAGAGGACAATGGAACGGAGGGATGCAGGAACAGGCTGGAACAGAAGGATCCTGGAATGAGACTGGAACAAGACTGGAACAAGCTCAGAATGCAGTGACAATCTTGCACAATACTAACCCGATTCCCAAGGCAAGGAAGTGCAGGCAGGGACTTCCTTATATTGGGGAATCAATCAGGGTGCGCCGCGGAGCTAGGACCCGTCCCTGGCCCTATAAGAGGCCGGGCGGTCCATGCATGTGCGTGTGTAGGGGCATGGCCAATGCCATGGAAGGCACCGATCTCCGAAGTGAGGCCTGGTGCGCAGTGGAAAGCCCGGCGACTGCTGCCACGGGACGCCGAGGCCTGGAAGAGCTTGCAGCTGCCGCCAGGGAGGCCGGCCCAGGGCTTGCTGTGGAACCAGAGAGGTGAGCAGGCCGTGCGCGGGCTGGGTGCGGACGAGGTACGTAACAGTACGCCCCTTCTAGGCGTCCCCATATGTGGCCGTGGCTTGTCAGGGTGAGTCCTATAAATGGTTTTCAGGAGTTCCTTATCAAGGATAGGGATGTGAATCGTTTTTTGACGATTTAAAATATCGTCCGATATATTTTAAATCGTCAAAAATCGTTAGGGCCACGATACAATACCAATTCCCCCGATTTATCGTCAAAAAATCGTAAATCGGGGGAAGGGGGAGGGCAGGAAAACCGGCACACTAAAACCCCCTAAAATCCACCCCCGACCCTTTAAATTAAATCCCCCACCCTCCCGAACCCCCCCGCCAAATGCCTTAAATTACCTGGGGGTCCAGCGGCGGTCCGGAACGGCAGCGGTCCGGAACGGCCTCCTGCAATTGAATCGTGTTGTCTTCAGCCGGCGCCATTTTTCAAAATGGCAGCGCAAAATGGCGGCGGCCATAGACCAACACGATTCGACTGCAGGAGGTTGTTCAGCGGGGGTTCCGGTCCCCCGCTGAATGACCTCCTGCAGTCGATCTCCTGCCGGCGCCCTTTTCCGTACGGAAAACGATTTGCGGCAGGAGATCGTTTTCCGGACCCCCGCTGGACCCCCAGGGACTTTTGGCCAGCTTGGGGGGGGCCTCCTGACCCCCACAAGACTTGCCAAAAGTCCAGCGGGGTTCCGGAACGACCTCCTGCAGTCGAATCGTGTTGGTCTATGGCCGCCGCCATTTTGCGCCGCCATTTTGAAAAATGGCGCCGGCTGAAGACAACACGATTCAATTGCAGGAGGCCGTTCCGGACCGCTGCCGTTCTGGACCGCCGCTGGACCCCCAGGTAATTTAAGGCATTTGGGGGGGTTCGGGAGGTTGGGGGATTTAATTTAAAGGGTCGGGGGTGGGTTTTAGGGGGTTTTAGTGTGCCGGCTCACGATTTTCACGATACTTTAAACACCCAAACGGCAACAATACGATTCCCTCCCCCTCCCAGCCGAAATCGATCGTTAAGACGATCGAGGACACGATTCACATCTCTAATCAAGGATGTTGTGGGAAGGTTCCCATGAATTCTCCTCGGCCCCATAACCCTCCCAGGCTAGGAGGTACTCCCATTTCCCTCGATGCCGACGGACGTTGAGGACCTCTCTTACCTGAAGGGATGAATCAGGTTCTGTAGAGACCCGTGGAGGAGAGGGAACTCTATGTGAGAGCCAGGAGAGGACCAATGGCTTCAACAGGGACAAATGAAACGTATTATAGATGCCCATGGCACGAGGTAGGTGGAGTTGATACGATACAGTTCCTACTCTTCGGATTACATGAGAAGGCCCAATGTATTTAAGAGCCAAGCGGTAAGAGGGAAGTCTCAGTCGTATATGTCAAGCACTTAGCCACATCTTCTGGCCAGGGCGGAATAGAAGAGCAGGACGTTTATGGGCATCTGAAGTACGCTTGGAGTGTTCAGCGGACTGGGACAGGTGCTCTTTTACTTGGTTCCACACTTGATGAATGTTGTGAACCATGGACTGCGCTGCTGGAGAAGGAACAGTCAGAGGAACTGGCAGCTGAGGTTGCCGTCCGAATACAATGGAGAATGGAGATACATCGGTAGCTGCAGCAACATGGGTAATGTGCGACAGCTCAGCCCAGGGAAGATCAGACAAGTTATCCTGTTGATCATTTACATAGGAGCGGAGGAATGTGTTCAAGGTCCGATTGGTCATTTCAGCTTGACCATTGGCCTCTGGATGATAGGCCGATGGAACACTTAGGGCAATATTAAACTTCTTACATAGGGAACGCCAAATCTTGGCGACAAACTGTGGTCCCGGTCGGATATAATCTCCTTGGGGAGTCCATGGAGGCGAAACATATGTTCAAAAACAACTTGGCTAATTCTGGGGCCGACGGAAGGCCCGGCAAGGGAATAAAGTGACCCATCTTCGAAAAATGGTTGATGATGACACAAATTACGGAATTGTTCTGGGATGGAGGAAGATCTGCAATAAAGTCCATTGAGATGCTGGACCATGGTTCGGTATGTGCTGGAAGTGGCTGGAGTAAGCCCCAAGGCTTCCCAGTAGGTGTTTTCTGTTGGCGCAGATGGTACACGAGTCCAATTGTTTCAGGAGTCTTGCATTATGTTTGGCCTCCAATAGTGTCTTCATAACATCTCTAGGGTCCTGGCATGACCTGGATGTCCTGCCAACTTGGAATTGTGAGCCCATTTCAGAACTCATTCACGTAATCTACGTGGAATGACTGTTTTTCCAATAGGAACTGTAGTGCTCACTGCAAAGGATATGCAGGCGGGATCTATGATGAAGCTAGGGACTTCAGGAACATCTTCTGGTTCAAATGATCTTGACAGTGTGTCAGCACGGAGGTTCTTGGAGCCTGGGCGGAAACATAGAATGAAGCTGAACCATTCAAAGAAGAGCACCCATCGGGCTTGTCGGGGATTCAGTAGTTGAGCCTCTTTAAGGTGCTCAAGGTTCTTATGGTCAGTGAAGATGGTAAACTTGTTTGTGCCACTTCCAACCAGGGGTGCCACTCTTGGAGTGCCAACTTTACTGTGAGGAGTTCACGGTCACCAACGGTGAATTTATGTGAGTAGAATGAACAAGGTATCAGTTTACCCTTGGGAGAAAACTGGCTCAAGACAGCTCCTTCACCAATTGCAGAGGCATCAACTTCCACAACAAATGGTGGTCTTGGGTCCAGATGCTGAAGGCAAGGGCCAGAACAGAAAGCCTCCTTAATCGTCTGAAAGGCAGCTTGTGCTTTAGGGGTCCATACACAAGTGTTAGTCCCTTTCCTGGTCATGGCGGTAAGTATGGCAACTAAGGTATAATAATTGGCAATGAAGCTCCAGTAATAATTGGTAAAGCCAATAATTGGTAAAGCCATAGGCCTACTGGCTGGGCCAGTCGCGGATCCCCTGGACTTTGTCTGGATACATAGAGAAACCTCGATCGGATATGTGCCTTAATGTAAACCGTAGTGACGGTCCCCACCAAACGACAGTATAGAAAAGACTTAAAATAAATAAATAAACGATATATCCTAGGAAGGGTAAGTGATTACGCTTAAAAAAGCATTTTTCCAATGGCATACAGATGGTTATCTCTCAGGCATTGAAGGATGATCCAAACATGATCTTGATGAGATTCAAGGTCTTTGGAAAAGATTAGGATGTCATCAAGACATACGACTACAAAGGACTCCAAGAGGTCTCTGAGAATTTTGTTCATAAGGCGTTGAAAAACCACTGGAACATTGCATAGCCCAAAGGGCATCACAGTATATTCGTAGTGACCATCCCTTGTGTTGAATGTAGTTTTCTAGATATCTTCAGGTTGGATGCGTACCAGATTGTACGCACCTCTCATATCCAACTTGGTGAAGATCCGTGCCCCTTCAAGGCGGTCGAACAGCTCACTGATAAGAGGCAGACAATATCGGTCTTTGCAGGTTATGGCGTTGAGCCCTCTGTAGTCAATACAAGGGCGAAGACCGCCATCCTTTTTCTTAACGAAGAAGAACCCTGCGCCAGCAGGGGAATCAGAGGGGCAAATGAACCCTTTGTCTAGGTTCTCTTTAATATACTCGGTCATAGCTTGGGTCTCGGGTTGAGGCAATGGGTACATTCTGCCTTTGTGAGGTGTTGTGCCCAGCAGACGTTCTATAGGGCAATTGAATTTGCGTAACGGAGGAAAGGTATCCACTTTCTGCTTCAAGAAGACATCTTTGAAGTCAGAGTACTACTGAGGCAAACCAGGTAAGGTAACAGACTTCCGATCAGGGACTACTGGAGATACAGAGTGTAAACAAGTCTTCTGGCATTTAGATCCCCACTGCACCAACTGCAGGGAATGCCAATTGAACTGGGGTTCGTGGGCCTGGAGCCAGGGCAGACCCAGGATGACTGGATATGTTGATCGCTTTAATACATAGAAGGACATCTCCTCTTCGTGGAAAATGCCTACGGTAAGACGAACAGGCACTGTTTGGTGGGTGATGAGCCCTGGAAGGTGTTCTCCTTGGATGGAGGCGATGCAGAGGCTCACCACTAATGGCTGAAGAGCAATGTTCAGAAGCTTTACAATGTCATCCATAATGAAGCTGCCACTTGCTCCGATATCGACAAGAGCAGTGGTGGCGAAGGTGTGGGCCTTGATGCCCAGAGAAACGGGAAGCAAGAGTTGAGTGCCAGTAACAGTAGCACCTAAGCTCGGGACACCCGCCAGGCTCAGGCGTTGCAGTTTCCCGGACGAACTGGGCAGAACTTCAGACGATGTCCGGAAGTGCCACAGTAAAGGCAAGGACCCTCCTTCCGCCGACGGAGATGTTCGGTTGAAGACAATAGCCCACGGTTCACCTCCATAGGTGTTGCATTCATGCCTCTTCTCGCCCCTCGCTCCACCCTCTCTACCTGGGATACGACTCCCTTCGGCTCTGACGGACAGTGCAGCTGCGGCTTCTCTCCGCCTCTCGGTCTCGGTTCCCCGGGCTGGCCTGACGCTACGGATCTACCATGTTCCCGATGATGTAAGGTTGCGTGCGCGCGCTCCAGACTTTGTACCAGCAAGGGCGCGAACCTCGGGGGCGTCCCCCCGTAGTGACGTCATCCAATTGCACTTTAAAAGGTCTTTGCTTGCTAACCTCTAACGAGTTAGCATGGAACTCCAATGGGACTTGCTTCAGCAATCCACAATAGTTGCAACAACGATCAGAGTCAGCTGGGGAACCCGTCCCCACTCCTCGGCCTGTTCAAACTTACCAGGAGTACCCGCTCCATGGGGGCTCCACTCTCTCTTCTTGATTTCAGATTGCCAGAACACTCGGAAGACTCCTCATTGCCTGGAAGCGATCGCGGACGTGAACACAATGAGTTCTATTATATAGGAATTGGTTCTCGCTCCATGAGGGCCCATGTTCCTACAATCTTATACAGACTCTCTTCTACTCAAGAAGCATATTATGATCATAGTGATCATAATATGATCAAATTTGATTTAATGACTGGAAGAGGGACAGTAAGCAAATCCACTGCTCTCGTGCTAAACTTTCAAAACGGAAACTTTGATAAAATGAGAAAAATTGTTAGAAAAAAACTGAAAGGAGCAGCTACAAAAGTAAAAAGTGAGCAAGAGGCGTGGTCATTATTAAAAAAATACCATCCTAGAAGCACAATCCTGATGTATTCCACACATTAAGAAAGGTGGAAAGAAGGCAAAACGATTACCGGCATGGTTAAAAGGGGAGGTGAAAGAAGCTATTTTAGCCAAAAGATCTTCATTCAAAAATTGGAAGAAGGATCCAACAGAAGAAAATAGGATAATGCAAAAACGTTGGCAAGTTAAATGTAAGACAGTGATAAGACAGGCTAAGAGAGAATTTGAAAAGAAATTGGCCGTAGAGGCAAAAACTCACAGTAAAACATTTTTAAATATATCCGAAGCAGAAAGCCTGTGAGGGAGTCAGTTGGACCGTTAGATGATCGAGGGGTTAAAGGGGCACTTAGAGAAGATAAGGCCATCACAGAAAGATTAAATGATTTCTTTGCTTCGATGTTTACTGAAGAGGTGTTATGAACACTGCCCGCGGGTTCCCCCGTGAGCAGGCTCACTTACCCACGCTGTTTCTTCACCGACGCAGCAGGACGCCGTCGTCGGCCGTCCCACGTGGCTGGAGCCGTGCTCTGCTTCTCTCCCCTGCGGCCCGGAGGCCGCCCCAGATCTCCTGGTGCTCCGCAACCGGAGCCGCGGACTGTAGTTCCTTCTGCAGCCCGGAGGCCGCCCTGCATCATCCTCTTCACTGTGGCCGGAGCCGCGGACTTTCCTGCCTTCTTCGGGGCTGGGTCCGCCCCCGACGTTGTCTCCATCCTCGCAGCGCTAGGCCGCAAGCCCTGGTGCCATCCGGCGGCTGGAGCCACCCCCGGGGCTCCCCGCAGCTGCTGGAGCCACTGCCGACGTCAGGGCCTGCTCCTCAGGCCCTGCCCTGCTTCTTCGGCGTCTGCGTCAGTGCAGGCCACTGTCCGCGGTCCTGCACAGCTCCTGCTCTCTCCTTAGGCGCCGGCGCGCGCCTCTCTTCAGAACTTAAAGGGCCAGACACAGGAAGTGTGCTGGCCCCATCTTCAATGGGATTTCCTCTACCAGCCGTATAAAGAGCTGCTCTGTCAGTCTGTTCTTCGCCTTGCATCGTGGTGACTTCCCTCTGGAGGCTCCTGCCTGTCAGAGCCTTGTAAGGTCTTCTGTTCTTCGTGGAGCTCCTCTTCTCGTCTGCCTTCGTACCACGTCTTCGTGTCTTGATGTCTTGCCTGAGGTCCCTGACCATGTCCTGATGTTCCGCCATGATCTTCGATATCCCGATGTGTCCGCCTGCCAGGATGTTCTTCCCTGCGTCTTTGTCTGCAGTGCTCTCGAGCCTTCCGGTACCTGTGAGGCCGGTGGTCCGTCAGATGAGGTTGTCCCTGAGTGGACCAGCCCACAGGTGGACTGTGCGTCCTGTGCTCCTGAGCTTCCGTTCCCGCCAGCCTTAGAGGGAACTTCGGATGACACCGGCTTCGTCATTGGAGTTCCTCTGTGCCTGGATCTTCCCTGCACTTGTCCCGCTCTCCTCGTGTTCCGTGACCAGCCTTCCAGGGCTGTTTAGGGTGCGCAGTGGGACAGGGTGGTCCGCGACCAGCCCATTGGGTCCGTCCGTGAAGGTGGGCAGAGTAGGGCACCCTGAGAGACAGTGCCAATGTTCCCCTGCCTTGTCTTGCCCGGTTTGGATGTCTAGTTCCTCGTCTTGCCCGTGATGCCGTTCTGCATCAGCTCAAGTGTCTTCGTCAGTGGCGCCATCATGAGCTCTGGGCCTTCTGACCTGTTGGGCCTAAGAGTGGCCAACAGGTGGGATCCGTCCCTGCGCCCTGGAGCGTCTGTTCCCACCAGCCAAGTGTCTTCGTCCAAGGATGCCGTTGCATCAACCCAGTGTCTTCATCCAAGGATGCCATTGCATCAACCCAGTGCCTTCGTCTAGATGCCGTCACATCAATCATAGTCCTGTCTTCGTGTCAAGGTCCATCTGCCCTCAACCTCAGGCCAGGCCTTCTGCTCCATGCTGCTTGCAGCAGATCCGAAAGGGCTCGGAATGGTCAGACCTTCTCTGAAAGCTTTTCCAAAATCAGCACCAAGGCCTCGGAAATCCTTCCTGAGCAGCTCGAGGAATCTCCTGCACAAAATCCTCTAAAAAGGCTGGAAAACCTTCTGTTCAAGCAAGCACTGGCAGGAGGCTAAACGGCTCGCAATCAGTTTACTTTGTCATTTTTCTACTTGCTTTATCTCCAATTCTGTTACAGCATTTTCAATTGTGCATGTATGATGTCATCCACCACAAACTAACAGGGATGTAGGCAGATTGTTTTAAAATAAAATAAAAATGAAAAAGGGTTGTTTGAAGGAACAGATGAGAATGGGAGAGACTGAGGGTTGGTTAAGGTGAAGAGGGATTGGCTGTGGAGGGTGAGAGAGGAGATGACAGAGGATCAGCGGAGTGAGGGGGGATGTACGAGGAGGTGGGGTAAGAACATAAGATCATAAGAACATGACATACTGGTTTAGACCAAGGGTCCATCAAGCCAGCATCCTGTTTCCAACAGTGGCCAATCCAGGCCATAAGAACCTGGCAAGTACCCAGAAACTCAGTCTATTCCTTGTTACCATTGCTAGAAATAGCAGTGGTAAGAGGGGAGAAGCTGGATGCAATGTGAGAGAAGGGAGAGAGGGGAAGTGGGCAGGAAGGGGATGCGGAGGTGATGAGGGAATGAAGATGGGATGAAAGGGGGAGGAGACTATAGAGGATCAGCTGAAGAAATGTATGGAGGAAGGGAGATAAGATGGATGGGTGAGAGAGAAGGATGGGATGGGGATTGGATGAGGGAGGAGATGAGAATGGATCAGCGGGTGGGATGTACAAGGAGGTGGGGTAAGCGGGGAGAAGTTGGATGCAATGTGATAATGTTCAGAGGGGAGGAGGAGACGTTGGGAGGTGAGGAGGGAATGGGGATGGGATGAGAGGGAGGGTAGTGCAGAGGATGAACTGGGATTTATAAGGATGAGGGTGAGAGAGAGAGGATCAGGTGGGAAGATGTGAAAAGGGTTGGATGGGTTGGGGAGGTGTGAGGAGGTTGAGAGAGGGGGCTGCTGGGGGGAGGGGGTGAAGTCCTCTGGATGGGATGGAAGTTGAGAGGGAATGAACTGGAGTGCAAGGAGAGTGAGGAGTGATTGTTGGGAAGTGAACTACCCCTCTGCTAATTAATTTTGGTCATTCCCTGGGGTCATGCAAAGTTTGGACGCCCTGCCCTAGAGGAAAGAATGAGAGCAGAGAGTTTAGGGAGGAAGATCTCAAGGGATGGACACAGAATAGCAGAGTCACTTTAGGAAGCATTAGCAGGAGTAAAGGTTTAGACTTACCCTGATCACCACACAGCGAAAAATGCCATCCTAATGGAAAGAATGAAAACAGTGAGTTTAGGGAGGAGGATCTCATTGGACGGACACAGAATAGCAAAGACACTTTATGAAACAAATAGCAAGAGGAAAGTTTAGACATCGTGTTTTTAACCATATCCTACAAGAAAGAATGAGAGCAGAGTTTAGGGAGGAGGATCTCATGAGAAGGGCACAGAATAGCAGGGTCACTTTAGGGAACCATTAGCAGGAGTAAAGGTTTAGACTTACCTGAGCAGGAGTATCCTAAAGGAAAGAATGAGAGCAGAGAGTTTAGGGAGGAGGATCTCATGAGAAGGACACAGAATAGCAGGGTCACTTTAGGGAACCATTAGCAGGAGTAAAGGTTTAGACTTACCTGAGCAGGAGTATCCTAAAGGAAAGAATGAGAGTAGAGAGTTTAGGGAGGAGGATCTCATGAGAAGGACACAGAATAGCAGAGTCACTTTATCAGGCCGATACAATACTAAACGCTCTCCTAACACGCACTGATCGACAGCTCCGGGGCACCTGATTTAATATGTAAATGAGCTTCCATGGTAGAAAGCAGGCGCTAGGGAAAAGTTTGCATCCCTAGTGCCTCCTCTGCAGCGGGAATCCAGGAGAGGCGGCTGTCAGTGTGGGTTAGGAGAACGGATGCTCCTTAATTCAGAGTCCCTTTTCCTCACCTGACCTCAAACACACTTTCTTTGATTTTTTGAACAGTTCTAATTTTTCAGTGACTCTGACTTAATATCACCACAATATTAAGTGGGAGGAAGCACAGGAAAGCAGTATTTTCTGCTTTTCTGTACACATTTTGGGCTCCTGGATTAATACTTGCTCATGGACAGGCAGTAATTTCTGAGGGTAGGAATGGTTGGGTTGGGTGCACATTTGTATTTTTGAATCGGGGGAGTGTAGCTAATGGCCTCATTAATATGCATTGCATGTGATGAGTGCTATTAGTTTCTCGGGGGCTTGGACGCATGTTTTGGACGCACTAATCCCCTTATAGCGTAAGGGGTTGTGTACGCGCGTACGACTGCAGGTTAAACAGTGCACGCGGCTGAGCACCCTGTATTGGATCGGCCCGTATGAAACATCTGGCAGGAGCAAAGATTTGGGTTATCCCAGTGCCACTTACACTAAGAACCAGGGCTGCCAGCAGACTCCAGCTGTTCAGGACAGGTTGATCCAGTCCTGCTTTTACTCCCCTGTATGCAGAGACCTGTAATCTTGCTTTTCTTAGGGAATGCAATAGGGAAATCAGAACAAGTCCCCATCACATGCAGTGGGGTAAGACCAGGACTGGATCAACCTGTTCTGAAAACTTGGAGCCAGTTGGCAATCCAAGCTGTTCTTCCTTGTAATCACATCAGACTCGCTGAATCAGGAGGGAGCCTTTTTTGAGACGTGGGGCCACAGCTTTGCAATCAGTTACCGGTGGAATTCAAATCTGAAACAGCGGGGGATGGGGAATCTTCAGCCTGGACGTTACCATCTTCCCTCAGGTACCTGACATTTGTCTTTAATATAAAGAGGGTCATTTTCACAAGGGACGTCTGCGGGTGAAGCAGGGTTTATGCCTAGAAATGCCCTTTTACACAATAACCCCGCCCAATATGCAGTAAATGTCTGCCTTTCTGACCTGATCACTCACAAGTTTACCCAGGCTGAGGGGAGGTTTCCTCTCTCGCACACACTTTTGAATTTTTATTTCTGCGCATAGGTTAGCAGTGGAATTGGGTGGGGATAGCATTGGTGGATAATTAGTAAAAGGGAAGGTGCACATCCATGTGCACACACATGAGCTCTCTCTTTTACAATCACTTTACCTTATGTGTGCGTCTGTCCTAATTCATGCAGGATGTCACAGTGCTACCCCCAGAGAAATGTAACGCACCAATTACACCAATGTGCACGGAGGAATTACCTGCAGAAAATCTCCCTGCTCAGGCCTCTCCTCTTATTTCATGCACACACACGAGCTCTCTCTTTTACAATCGCTTTACCTTATGTGTGCGTCTGTCCTAATTCATGCAGGATGTCACAGAGCTACCCCCAGAGAAATGTAACGCACCAATTACACCAATGTGCACGGAGGAATTACCTGCAGAAAATCTCCCTGCTCAGGCTTCTCCTCTTATTTCCTGCCCACACACGAGCTCTCTCTTTTACAATCACTTTACCTTATGTGTGCGTCTGTCCTAATTCATGCAGGATGTCACAGAGCTTACCCCCAGAGAAATGTAACGCACCAATTACACCAATGTGCAGGGAGGAATTACCTGCAGAAAATCTCCCTGCTCAGGCTTCTCCTCTTATTTCATGCACACACACGAGCTCTCTCTTTTACAATCACTTTACCTTATGTGTGCGTCTGTCCTAATTCATGCAGGATGTCACAGAGCTACCCCCAGTGAAATGTAACGCACCAATTACACCAATGTGCAGGGAGGAATTACCTGCAGAAAATCTCCCTGCTCAGGCTTCTCCTCTTATTTCATGCACACACACGAGCTCTCTCTTTTACAATCTGTTTACCTTATGTGTGCGTCTGTCCTAATTCATGCAGGATGTCACAGAGCTTACCCCCAGAGAAATGTAACGCACCAATTACACCAATGTGCAGGGAGGAATTACCTGCAGAAAATCTCCCTGCTCAGGCTTCTCCTCTTATTTCATGCACACAAACTTTTCCTGACAGTTTACACGTACATGCTCAAATTTTCCAAGGTTTCAGCCCAACTTTCTAACTCAGCGCTTAGGGCAGACGTCCGCGAGTACAAAGTGTGCGCAGTTTGCAGTCATAATTTTCCAAAGCAGAGCTGTGAGCACACGCCTGCTCGGATAATAAGTGGGTACGTGTGAGCACATTTACGCATGCGTGGGATCAGGGGGAAATGCTCACCTGTATATTTATTTATCTGCAGACGTAAGTCCACATGTAGTTTTAAACATCTTTATTAACACAACAGAATAAAATGTGCGTCCAAAGCAGCCACAAATTATTATAACATAAGAAATCGGCATGTAAGCAAAAAAAAGATCAGAAAACAGAAGAAAAGATTCCTATTTACACTGCACAACTACTGTTGTCTGCACTCGTAACCATAGTCACCCAATTCTTTCTATAAATGGTCCAATATCCACCACCTCCAATCACCTTATAAACACAGATCAGATAGATCTAGAGGTCTTAATCCTGTCACATCCAGATCTCAGCAGATATATTATCTCCCCTGTGAATACCCCTCTGTACCCCCGTCCCAGCCGCCCATGCTATCTAATCAGATAACCTAATCGCTTACGTGTCTATTCACGCAATACTATCTGAGACTATACGATGTCTCCTACTGCATTACAAGGTGTTCAGAATCAAACTATGAGCCCTACCTGGGAGGCTCTGAATGTATTTGGATAGAAAAGAGGTGTGAGCTGCTATCAGTTCCATGGACATCATATTATGGACAGCATTATGCCATTGCCAGAAAGAGCGTGGACAACCTCCCATCAGACCAACAGCATTGACCTTTTGCCTTGGGTCAACAGTTTTTTCACCAAAAGTCTATCTCCATCCCTACTCACCCCAATAAGTACCAATTCTGGACTACAGGGAAGAGATCAGCCCAAGAGGATTTCAATATAATTTATAATCTTTTCCCAATATTTCTTAATCCCAGCACACATCCAGAAAGCATAAGTCAATATACCTTTCTCCTTTAAACATTTCAAACATGGCTCAGATTGAGAGAAGTGCGCTATAAAGGCCATCATTTGAGAGATATAAGCCCTATGGACACACTTAAACTGCATCTCTCTAACACACATATTAGAAGAGATACTTTTCATATCTTTAAAACGAATGAGTGACATCTTTTGAGAAATGAAGAATCTACTCTCTTCCATCTGTTGCAAAGAAACTGAAAAAATAAAATAGAAGCCATAGATGTCAGTCGCTGGGTTGAAAAAGTCGGACTTCATCGGTTGCTATGTGAACACGGAATTTAATCCCCTGAGGCAGGATTGGGACACTCAATGGATGAGTATTCATATTTTTGTTTCACATATATTTGCATTTGAGCAATTTGAGCCATCTGAGCGATTTGAGTAACTTGAGAGCCGATATTGACATAAAGAGCTGAGAGTCCATCAGCAAAGTGAGGACATCATTTTTATTAAAATTGAAAAATTTACAAAAAATATATGAGAGGTGTTTAAATTAAAATTAAAGAAAGGTGACCCTATACCACATTAGAGTCTGTTATGTACAGACCCTTAGAGTAAGGGGTCTACATAAGTAAGTTGTTTGTGGCTATAAGATTGTGTTGAGTGAATACTAACCAGTTAAACCATTATTGTAGGGTTGTGGCAAAGAATATAAATCCAGGTATCTGTGATTATTTTCCATAAATTCTTACGAATACAGGAAAGAGAAAGCTTTCTATGCTCTGTGTGAAAAAATGTCCAAATGTCTCAACAATATTTATATTTAAAGTATCTTGTTTCAAGGACCGTATATAAGATAATTGCAGATAGGAAATCACGTCTGCCTCCCTTAGTGCAAACTCTTGCTGTAATGTCTGAAAAGGCAAT
This sequence comes from Rhinatrema bivittatum, assembly GCF_901001135.1. NCBI lineage: Eukaryota > Metazoa > Chordata > Amphibia > Gymnophiona > Rhinatrematidae > Rhinatrema > Rhinatrema bivittatum. Next base: position 836,565,136 of record NC_042615.1, read on the forward strand.
AACGTACCGCCTTCTGCCAAAACATGTTGAGGTTGCATAATACCTCGATTCTTCCAATTCAGAAAACTTCTGGAGGACTGAGAACCGGGCAAAAAAATCCATATTCCCCTAAATTGCCTCACCCCTCTTTTCACTTCAGATGTGGATGAAGACTCTCCATTAGCCGCTACTACTACCACAGGGTCTTTATACAATAATTGGATCCCCTTGTTTAAACAGCCCATCTAACTTCATAGATTCCAACAGACCAAGCAGGTGCTGCCACTCTACCCTGTCAGATGCCTTTTCTGCATTGAAGGTAACTACCACAAAGGGAGTATTATTATTCATACACAGAGTGATAGCGGCCAATAACTTGTGCACATTCACTGTGTCATATCTACCTCTAACATAGCCCATTTGTCCAGAATCAGTAAAATATGGCAAAACAAGCACCAATCGATCTGTCATAATCTTAGCCAGTAATTTTTGGTCAAAATTTAACAAAGAAATAGGGCAGTAGAAGCTAGAGAAGGGGGATCCTTTATTAGCTTTCTTGGGGAAAGAACCCCTGTCAATTAAGGCTGCAAATGTTTTACAGAGTAATGGCACAATTAGTTCTACAAAAATCCTATAAAACTCATCTGAGAAACCATCAGGACCTGGCATCTTCATTGCTTTAGCTGTACAAATACCCAGCAATACTTCCTCCAAGCTAATGGGCCTGTTTAATTTTTGCAAATGCCAGGCTTCAAATGATCGTCGACCCAAATTCTGCAAAAACTCCTTACAATTAGTTTCATTGCAGCCATGCATAAAAGTCGACAAATGATTGCAGTATCTTGTGATTGCAATTCAAAATTTTGCCATCATGGGACTTTAAATGAGAAATGAAACGAGATCCCAGCAGTGATTGAATTAACTGCACTAGCAGCTTGCCTGATTTATTACTGTGCTGGTAAAACTTAAACCTATAATACACTATACTCTTTTTGGCCCTCTGATTCTTAAGTATTTTTAGCACTACTTTTTTTCACCAAAAGCGATGACCATCCTTTTTTCCCACACAAGTTGTTCATTAAAGACTGTCTCTGATTAAATTGTCAAAAAGTGGCTTGAGAAGAGATGGGGTGGATTTAGCAGAGATCAGAGCAAAGAGAATCACCTCCTACCCTGCTCAAGATGTCATCGGATTACAAGTCCACAAGTTTACCGCCCTAACTCCATCCACAGGAATGCCCTAGCTCCGCCCCCAGGAATGACCTAAGTCTGCCCCCAGGAATGCCCCAACTCCGGCCCCAGGACCGCCTCCTCTTTCTGAAGTAAAAGGAAGCGTGCACGGGCTCTGCACTTATATTTCTACCAGCAGAAGGGGACGCAATCTTCAAAGACCCCATGTGACCATTTAAAACACTGCTTCACCAGTGGGAATAACTTCCAAAATTACCCTCAAAAAGTGATCAGCTACACTGAGAACACCAAATATCAAAAGGCGACTTATCCTGCGCCTTCCAGTGCAAAGCCACAGCTTGTGTAGTAGCTACAAGCAGATGCACGATCAGAGCAGTGTGCACTGTCCTTTGGGGAAAAATAACTGGAATAGACAAAGCTAACAAAACTGTTTCTGGCTCATAGGGCACAAGAAAGCCCCTGCAGTTACACATCCAAGATACGACTTCCTCCCAATATACCATTATCAAGGGGTAGAAAGAGCCGAGCCCTCTGTACCACCTTAAGCATTCACCAGAAGAGCAGTCACTTTGTGGAACAATTAGGAGGAGCAAAGGTTTATTTAAGTGAGTTTAACTGGGTTTTAGAAAAAAGGTGAAATTGTGGCTATTCCAATGTTTTAATTAGGGTAATTTTGTTGTGACTGGATTGTATTTTTATTGTATGTTATAAACCGCCTTGGTCAGCTTGCGGTTAGTGAGCTATAAAAGTGTAAGAAACAAACAAATACATAGATTGTTAGATCCATATCAGTTTTGCTTTAGAAAGCCTCAGGACACTGATACATTACTTGTGTATGTTTTCTCGTTATGTTTTAATGCAATTCTATGGGCTATGTTGGAATCCGCACTGCACAACCATTTGGAAGCAAAGGTTTACATTTACCACAATAAGCAGAGTGGGAAGACCCTGAAGCAAGGAATGAGAACAGGGAATTTAGGGAAGAGATTTCACTCTGACTCCCAAGCTCTGCAGTGGCCCAAAATGGGGTAGGCAGGGGAATTCCTGGTAGAGGATTGCATGAAAGTGTTGGTGCAAGACTTCAGGAATTATAGCAGCTGCCAATGCAGCAGTGAGTCCGGTTTAAAATTCTGACTCATGCACAGTGGATGGATTTAGCAGAGGAGATCAGAGCAAAGAGAATCACATCCTACCCTGCTCAAGATGTCATGGGATCACAAGTCCACACCCTCCTCATAAAACAATTTCCCCTACTCATACATGCTCTCTCGTCCTCTCTGTTACACATGCTCTGTCACTTACACACTCTCACACACTCTCTCATACACTCTCACTCTCTCATCCTCTCTGTTATACAAGCTCTGTCACACACACTCTCACACGCTCTCTCATACACATACACTCTCATACTCTCACCCTCATTCTCTCTTTTATACATGCACTGTCACTCACACACTCTCATACGCTCTCTCATAAACATACATTCTTGCTCTCTCATTCTCTCTGTTCTACATGCTCTGTCACTCACACTCTCACGCGCTCCCTCACACACATACACTCTCGCTCTCTCTTTATCTCTGTTATACATGCACTGTCACTCACACACTCTCACATGCTCTCTCATAAACATACACTCTCAATCTCATTCTCTCTGTTATACATGCTCTGTCACACTCACACACTCATGCACTCTCATACACATACACTCTTGCTCTCATTCTCTCTGTTATACATGCTCTGTCACACACACTCTCATGCGCTCTCTCATACACATACACTCTTGCTCTCTCATTCTCTTTTTTATACATGCTCTGTCACTCACACACTCTCACGCGCTCTCATACTCATACACTCTTGCTCTCTCATTCTCTCTGTTATACAGGCTCTGTCAAACACACACTCTCACACACTCCCTCATACTCATACACTCTCACCTTCTCATTCTCTCTGTTATACATGCTCTGTCACTCACACAGTCACGCACTCTCTCATAAACATACACTCTCGCTCTCATACATGTTCTGTCACTCACACACTCTCACGTACTTTCTCATAAAGAAATATTAAATGTGCGTCGTTGTCTCCGATGTTGGGAGTATCTTATAGCCTGGGAGGGCTATGGACCAGAGGAAAACACCTGGGATCCAGCTTCTCACATTCTAGATAAATCGCTTCTTCTGCAATTCCATCAAGAACATCCACACAAGCCTAAATCTTTTTTCAGGGGGCTTAAAAGGTGAGGAACTGTGAGAAAACCCAGCCACAATTCACCGTGGCCGGTCCTTCCTACCTGCTTTGGCGGTTTGGAGAGGTCTATTTTTGCTGTCAGGGGTCTGCCGTGCCACTCCCTGGGGGCTGCAGGCTGGTTGCATGGCTCAAATCACCATTTCAGCATCATTGGTGCACGCTCCCCGGGACGTGTCCGCGCGTGTGCCAGTGACATCATTTGATATCCTAAAGGGGTGGCAGCAGCAGCAGAGAAAAGCTCGAGACATAGAACTCATCTAAAACAGCCTATTTAACGTTTTAACTGCTCTGTGTTCTCTTGTCTTGCCAACGTTTAAATTGGAGTGAAGGCAGCCAGTCTGCTCAGCTCCAGCCTGATTCAGCTTGTCTTATTCCAGCCTTGCTTTGATTCTGCTTCAGCCTGATCCAGCTTGTCTTATTCCAACTTTGCTTTGATCCAGCATCATCCTGATCCAGCATCATCCTGATCCAGCTTCGTCCTGATTCAGCTTTGTCTTGATCCTGATCCAGTTTGTTCCATATCCAGTATTTTCTACATTTCATCTACCTTTACCTGACGTTCCCAACATCTAAAGACTGAATCCGAGGGGAACGTGGACTGGTAAGAACTATATCCTGTTGAGTCTCCTTTGCTTGCACCACCTTCCACTGACTAATTCTCAGGGGCTTCACCTTTGAGACAGACTTCATTATGTCATGGAGAAAGGGTCCACGTACACAACAGTTTGCAAAGACCATGGACTCGGCAGATTTGGCCCAAGGCCTTCAAAAGCAACAGATTTGACTGGATGTCCTGACTGCAACTGTAGAACTCTTAGCTAACTGATTAGACTTCACTCCCATGCCAACAGCTCCTCCAACACGTCCAGTGGTTCACTCTCTCAAGTTGTTCCAATTCATCTGCCAGCTCCTCCAAGGTATGCCAGAGATACTAAACAGTGCTTTGGGTTTTTAAACCAATGCTTTATGCATTTCTCATTACAACCTGCTCAATTCCCATGGATCAAGTAAAGACCACCTTCATCTTATCCTTGTTAGATGTGAAGGCTCATGCATGGGCTTCCCCTCTGTGGGATCGTGGAGATTTTCTCCTTATGGATCTGGCTTCCTTCATACAGAACTTCAAACAAGTTTTTGACAAGCCAGGTCGACAGTCTATAGCGTCCTTGTATCTTTTGCAGCTTCGCCAGGGTTCCCGACCTTTAATGGATTATGCAGTGGAGTTTCATACTTTGGCTTCTGAGCTCAGTTGGCGCGATGACAGTTTACGCAGCATTTTCTTGGAGGGGTTATCATCAAGAATTAAATATGAACTTGCTGCCTAAGAACTGCCTTCAGAACTTGAATCTTATTGATTTGGAGGAAGAAGGTCTCATAATGGGAGAGCACCAACCAGATGTAGCAGGAAAGGATCCTGTAGCAAGGACCTGCTCTCTAGGTGATGCATTGTCCTTTCGCACTGAGGATATCTCCCCAAGGCCTACTGCCCAGGAGGGAAGGGTTAGGTCGGCCGTCATAGTTGGTGATTCGATTATTAGGAATGTAGATAGCTGGGTGGCTGGTGGGCGTGAGGATCGCCTGGTAACATGCCTACCTGGTGCGAAGGTGGCGGACCTCACGCGTCACCTAGATAGGATTTTAGACAGTGCTGGGGAGGAGCCGGCTGTCGTGGTACACGTGGGCACCAACGACATAGGAAAATGTGGGAGGGAGGTTCTGGAAGCCAAATTTAGGCTCTTAGGTAGAAAGATTAAATCCAGAACCTCCAGGGTAGCATTCTCTGAAATGCTCCCTGTTCCACGCGCAGGTCACCAGAGGCAGGCAGAGCTCCGGAGTCTCAATGCGTGGATGAGACGATGGTGCAAGGAAGAGGGATTCAGTTTTGTTAGGAACTGGGGAACCTTTTGGGGAAGGGGGAGTCTCTTCCGAAGGGATGGGCTCCACCTTAACCAGGATGGAACCAGACTGCTGGCGCTAACCCTTAAAAAGGAGATAGAGCAGCTTTTAAACTAGAACAAAGGGGAAAGCCGACAGTCGCTCAGCAGCGCATGGTTCGGAGAGATGTATCTTTAAAGGATACTAATGATGCACTAGAATTAGGGCATCCCGACAGTGAGGTTCCAATAATTAGAAAAGTAGTCCAAATGCCTGTAACTAAAAACTCACCTGAGCTAAAAAATTCTAACTTATCCCTATCAATTAAAAAGCAGAATAAAAATACAATCAAAAAACAAACTTTGAAATGTTTGTATGCTAATGCCAGAAGTCTAAGAAGTAAGATGGGAGAATTAGAATGTATAGCAGTAAATGATGACATAGACTTAATTGGCATCTCAGAGACATGGTGGAAAGAGGATAACCAATGGGACAGTGCTATACCGGGGTACAAATTATATCGCAATGACAGAGAGGAGCAGTCGGGAGGAGGTGTGGCGCTTTATGTCCGGGATGGCATAGAGTCCAACAGGATAAACATCCTGCATGAGACTAAATACAAAATTGAATCTTTATGGGTAGAAATCCCTTGTGTATCAGGGAAGACTACAGTGATAGGGGTATACTACCGTCCACCTGGTCAAGATGGTGAGATGGACAGTGAAATGCTAAGAGAAATTAGGGAAGCCAACCAAATTGGTAGTGCAGTAATAATGGGAGACTTCAATTACCCCAATATAGACTGGGTAAATGTATCATCGGGTCACGCTAGAGAGATAACGTTCCTGGATGGAATAAATGATAGCTTTATGGAGCAAATGGTTCAGGAACCGACGAGAGAGGGAGCAATTTTAGATCTAATTCTCAGTGGAGCACAGGACTTGGTGAGAGAGGTAACGGTGGTGGGGCCGCTTGGCAATAGTGATCATAATATGATCAGATTTGATTTAATGACTGGAAAAGGAACAGTGTGCAAATCCAAAGCTCTCGTGCTAAACTTTCAAAAGGGAAACTTTGATAAAATGAGAAAAATTGTTAGAAAAAAACTGAAAGGAGCAGCTATAAAAGTAAAAAATGTCCAAGAGGCGTGGTCATTGTTAAAAAATACCATTCTAGAAGCACAGTCCAGATGTATTCCACACATTAAGAAAGGTGGAAAGAAGGCAAAACGATTACCGGCATGGTTAAAAGGGGAGGTGAAAGAAGCTATTTTAGCCAAAAGATCTTCATTCAAAAATTGGAAGAAGGATCCAACAGAAGAAAATAGGATAAAGCATAAACATTGGCAAGTTAAATGTAAGACATTGATAAGACAGGCTAAGAGAGAATTTGAAAAGAAGTTGGCTGTAGAGGCAAAAACTCACAGTAAAAACTTTTTTAAATATATCCGAAGCAGAAAGCCTGTGAGGGAGTCAGTTGGACCGTTAGATGATCGAGGGGTTAAAGGGGCACTTAGAGAAGACAAGGCCATCGCGGAAAGATTAAATGATTTCTTTGCTTCGGTGTTTACTGAAGAGGATGTTGGGGAGGTACCCGTAATGGAGAAGGTTTTCATGGGTAATGATTCAGATGGACTGAATCAAATCACGGTGAACCTAGAAGATGTGGTAGGCCTGATTGACAAACTGAAGAGTAGTAAATCACCTGGACCGGATGGTATACACACCAGAGTTCTGAAGGAACTAAAAAATGAAATTTCAGACCTATTAGTAAAAATTTGTAACTTATCATTAAAATCATCCATTGTACCTGAAGACTGGAGGATAGCAAATGTAACCCCAATATTTAAAAAGGGCTCCAGGGGCGATCCGGGAAACTACAGACCGGTTAGCCTGACTTCAGTGCCAGGAAAAATAGTGGAAAGTGTTCTAAACATCAAAATCACAGAACATATAGAAAGACATGGTTTAATGGAACAAAGTCAGCATGGCTTTACCCAGGGCAAGTCTTGCCTCACAAATCTGCTTCACTTTTTTGAAGGAGTTAATAAACATGTGGATAAAGGTGAACCGGTAGATATAGTATACTTGGATTTTCAGAAGGCGTTTGACAAAGTTCCTCATGAGAGGCTTCTAGGAAAAGTAAAAAGTCATGGGATAGGTGGCGATGTCCTTTCGTGGATTGCAAACTGGCTAAAAGACAGGAAACAGAGAGTAGGATTAAATGGGCAATTTTCTCAGTGGAAGGGAGTGGACAGTGGAGTGCCTCAGGGATCTGTATTGGGACCCTTACTGTTCAATATATTTATAAATGATCTGGAAAGAAATACGACGAGTGAGATAATCAAATTTGCAGATGACACAAAATTGTGCAGAGTAGTTAAATCACAAGCAGATTGTGATAAATTGCAGGAAGACCTTGTGAGACTGGAAAATTGGGCATCCAAATGGCAGATGAAATTTAATGTGGAAAAGTGCAAGGTGATGCATATAGGGAAAAATAACCCATGCTATAATTACACGATGTTGGGTTCCATATTAGGTGCTACAACCCAAGAAAGAGATCTAGGTGTCATAGTGGATAACACATTGAAATCGTCGGTTCAGTGTGCTGCGGCAGTCAAAAAAGCAAACAGAATGTTGGGAATTATTAGAAAAGGAATGATGAATAAAACGGAAAATGTCATAATGCCTCTGTATCGCTCCATGGTGAGACCGCACCTTGAATACTGTGTACAATTCTGGTCGCCGCATCTCAAAAAAGATATAATTGTGATGGAGAAGGTACAGAGAAGGGCTACCAAAATGATAAGGGGAATGGAACAACTCCCCTATGAGGAAAGACTAAAGAGATTAGGACTTTTCAGCTTGGAGAAGAGACGACTGAGGGGGGGATATGATAGAGGTGTTTAAAATCATGAGAGGTCTAGAACGGGTAGATGTGAATCGGTTATTTACTCTTTCAGATAGTAGAAGGACTAGGGGACACTCCATGAAGTTAGCATGGGGCACATTTAAAACTAATCGGAGAAAGTTCTTTTTTACTCAACGCACAATTAAACTCTGGAATTTGTTGCCAGAGAATGTGGTTCGTGCAGGTAGTATAGCTGTGTTTAAAAAGGATTGGATAAGTTCTTGGAGGAGAAGTCCATTACCTGCTATTAGGTTCACTTAGAGAATAGCCACTGCCATTAGCAATGGTTACATGGAATAGACTTAGTTTTTGGGTACTTGCCAGGTTCTTATGGCCTGGATTGGCCACTGTTGGAAACAGGATGCTGGGCTTGATGGACCCTTGGTCTGACCCAGTATGGCATTTTCTTATGTTCTTATGAGGCAATTATCAAAGCTTTTCATGTGGATAAATGCATAAAATATATTTTTAATATTCTCCCCTCACTCCCTCAGCAAGCATACTTTATTTTGCATATAAAAAGGGGTGGGGCATACAGGTCAAGGGAATGAAAATACATGTGGAGATTTCATTTTTAAATCTACATGCATGCTTTCTGATAAGCATTTTACACCGGCTTCTTTGTAGGTGCTAAGTAACAGCAAACTCCATGAAGAATTTCCTTTGAAAATGAGTAGGCAGTCCCTCAGGGAATATGAAATTTGTCCTTATAGTGTTTTTCCCCATAGTTGCAGTGCTGGTGCAAGGGTCTGCAGCCACTCTAGGCGGTGATGACATCACAGGATCTCTCTCTCTCTCTCTCTCTCTTTCTCTCTAGAGAAATAACTACAGTACCTAATGTAATCCACTTTGAAGTGCAAAAAAGCAATTTTTTAAAATCCTTATTAGTTTTAATCATTGAGTGTAATTTGATGTTTCTGCTGTTTTTAAATATTTGATTGTGTTTTGGGGAAATATTAGAACATTTTTTATTTATTGGATTTTTAATTTATCATATGTTTTGAAATATTTTATTGGTGTTTTGGAAATTTTGGATATTCTATTCATTAACTAGTTTGAAATATTCATTCTTTTTAAGAATATGATTTTACTAATATGATTGATGTTTTATATTTCTTGATTTTATTATTTAATGTTTTAAGTGATAAAGGGGATGGAACAGCTCCCCTATGAGGAAAGGTTGAAGAGGTTAGGGCTGTTCAGCTTGGAGAAGAGACGGCTGAGGGGGGATATGATAGAGGTCTTTAAGATCATGAGAGGTCTTGAATGAGTGGATGTGAATCGGTTATTTACACTTTCGAATAATAGAAGGACTAGGGGGCATTCCATGAAGTTAGCAAGTAGCACATTTAAGACTAATCGGAGAAAATTCTTTTTCACTCAACGCACAATAAAGCTCTGGAATTTGTTGCCAGAGGATGTGGTTAGTGCAGATAGTATAGCTGGGTTCAAAAATGGTTTGGATAAGTTCTTGGAGGAGAAGTCCATTAACGGCTATTAATCAAGTTTACTTAGGGAATAGCCACTGCTATTAATTGCATCAGTAGCATGGGATCTTCTTAGTGTTTGGGTAATTGCCAGGTTCTTGTGGCCTGGTTTGGCCTCTGTTGGAAACAGGATGCTGGGCTTGATGGACCCTTGGTCTGACCCAGCATGGCAATTTCTTATGTTCTTATGTTCTTATGTTCTTATGTTCTTATCGTATCCAGCAGCGCCTCCTTGAAGTGAAACCAATCCGCAAACCAGTTCTTCTTGCACCAACTTTCTCTAGACCAATAGTCTCGCCTTCTTGCACTGAATTAGTCTCAAACCGTACTGAAGAATCTGTGCAGCAGGGGCATAGTCGCCTTACGCCAGAAGAGAGACAACATCATCGTTCCCTAGGTTTGTGCCTTTACTGAGGAGGCAAAGGTCATAATTTGGTCCATTGTCCCGAAAGGCCGGGAAACTCTCGAGCCTAGGAGTCACTGGGGAGATGACCCTAGGCTGCACTAATCCTGCTTCCCTGTGCATGGTTCCAGTGACTCTTTTTCATCAGGAAGATTTGTTTACTACACAAGCTTTTACTGACTCCGGGGCTGGTGGAAAGTTTATCTTAGCAAGCCTTGTTAAACAATTAGGACTCTCAGTCATTCCCCAAGATGCCTCTGCTCCTTACCTCCTCCATTTGAGGAGAATCGTTACCTGGCCAAGTGATTCCTGTCACCAACCTTGTGAGGTTTCGTACTGGAATTTTGCATGAAGAAGAGATTTCTTTCTTTGTATTCAAAAAGGCGATACATCCAATTGTCTTGGGTCTTCCGTGGCTTCAAAAACATTCACCACATATTGACTGGGAGACTTTACAATTAGCTGCTTGGGGTCCAGCCTGACATACAACTTGCCTTCATAATGTACCTCAACCTTTGTTCATGCTTGCTACGACTTTTACAGGTCTTCCTTCTCAATATGAAGATTTCATAGATGTTTTCTCGAAGGAAAAGGCAGAGACTCTTCCTGAGCACCACTCGTTCGACTGTGCTATTTATCTCCTTCCAGGTAGTATTCCACCTAGAGGAGAAGTATCCCTTATCTTTACCCGAAACTCAAGCTATGGCACTCTATATTCAAGAAAATCTTCAACGTGGCTTCATTCATCCCTTCAGCTCACCGGCAGGGGCTGGATTTTTCTTTGTGGCAAAAAAAGATGGGACGTTAAGAACTTGTATAGATTATAGAGGTCTTAATGCTATTACACAGAAAGATAGATATCCACTTTCTCTCATTCTAGAGTTATTGGATCATCTCCAAGGAGCTAATATCTTTACTAAACTTGATCTCAGAGGAACATATAATTTAGTATGAATTAAATCCAGAGATGAGTGGAAGACCACATTTAACACACGTGATGGGCATTATGAATACCTTGTGATGCCTTTTGGACTGTGCAATGCCCCAGCAGTCTTCCAAAATTTAATGAATGAGATATTTTGAGATCTCCTTAATACCTGTGTGATTGTGTATCTCAATGATGTACTCATCTATTCCAAGGATCTAAGGACTCATCGTAAGACAAGTTCTACAACATCTGCAGGAGCACCATCTCTATGCAAAATTAGAAAGGTTCTTGTTTGAGAAACCTCACTTCCGTTTTGGGGGTTTCTGGTTTCTATTGAAGGTTTCCATATGGAGCCAGACAAAGTAGCTTGTATCCGAGACTGGCCCCAACCACAAGGATTTCGAGCTCTTCAACGGTTTCTTGGGTTTTCCAGTTTTTACAGAAACTTTATTCTTAATTACTCTCATCACGTGGCTCCACTTACAGCTTTAACAATGAAGGAAGCTGATACATGGAACTGGTCTTCAGAGGCGAAAGAGGCTTTTAAAGATTTAAAGAAAGTGTTTCTTCAAAAACCTTGTCTTCAACATCCAGACCCAACATGCCCCTTTGTGGTTGAGGTAGATGCTTCTGATGTTGCTGTTGGAGCAGTTCTCAGCCAACACTCTGATGGTGGAACACTTTTACCATGCTCCTATTTTTCCAGAAAATTTTTACCAGCTGAAAAAAATTATGGTATAGGAGATAAAGAATTATTGGCAGTCAAGTTGCCACTGGAAGAATGGCGACAATGGCTAGAGGGGATGTTGAAACCAATAACCATCTTCACAGACCATAAAAATCTGGAAGATCTTAGCAAGGCCAAATGGTTAAATCCCCATCAAGCCCGGTGGGCGTTATTTTTAGTCGTTTCAATTTTACCTTAAGATATCGACCAGCTACAAAAAACATCAGAGCTGATGCCCTATCAAGAGTTTATGATACAGATGACATTCCAACTCCTCTGCAATATATTGTTGATCCAGCACAAATAATTCTTGCAGCAGTATAAACAGTGCCAGTAGGAAAGATTGTAGTGCCCTGTTGTGGAGCGCTAGGAGAGCGATCCCACTCCTGGGAGATGTGTGTGCCCTTGGGCCGCGGCTCGACGCCAGAGAGGTCTGAAGAGGTGCCGCGGGAGGTGTGGCATGCCTGAGCATGGGCTGGACGGAAGCAAGCTGGAGTGAAAACTGGAAGACAGGCCCTCCTCCGGTCCTGCACCCTTCGGAAGACCCAACAACGCAATGTTGGTCTTGTGAACAGTCCTCCGACCGTTCCCAGCCCTTTCAGACCTGACACAGGGTACGGCATGAAGCGGCAGGCCAGATGGAGGCCAGGGCAGCGAAGACTGGAACATGGATTCAGACGAGACTCAGGAACGACGTAGACTCAGGCATAGACGTGGACTCAGGAATGAGGTGCAGGATGCATAGACGTGGACTCAGGCAAAGACGTGGACTCAGGAACGAGGTGCAGGATGCATAGACGTGGACTTCAGGAACGAGGTGCAGGATGCATAGACATGGACTCGGGCAAAGACGTGGACTCAGGAACGAGGTGCAGGATGCATAGACGTGGACAGGCACAGACGTGGACTCAGGACGAGGTACTGGATGCACAGAGGTGGAGTCAGGAATGAGGGCTGAAGGAAGACATGGGCACTGTCCCTCAGGGCGCCCTACTCAAACCACCCACGGGACTGAGTCGCGGACCACCCTGTCCCATGCATGCCCTACACAGCCCTGGAAGGCTGGTCGCGGACCATGCTGAGAGCGGGAGAGCACAGGGAAGAAGCAGGTTGCTGCACTCCTGGCAGGTCAAGGCAAGGTGTGCTGCACTCCTGGCAGCTCAAGACAGATACGCTGCACTCCTGGCAGCTCAAGGCAGGTTAAAGCATCAGGATCAGGAACAAGGATTAAGACAGACCTCAGGGCTGGAACAAGGACATCTGGAACAGCAGGTAACATCAGGACTGGAACACGGATACTGGAACAGGAGACACACCTCAGGGCTGGAACATGGACATCTGGAACAGCAGGAACATCAGGACTGGAACACAAGTACTGGACGAAGAGACAGACCTTGGGACTGGAACGGCAGGCAGGCAGACATCAGGACTGGACGAGGAGCTCCGACAGGGAACAAGAAACACAGGACCTTGCAGAAGTGCTGGAACACGGACGACTTCCTGGAGCGAAGGATCTCAGGAGTGACCAACTCCTTGCGAAGGCAAAGACAGACTGAACGCTGAGCCCTTCAGTAGAGCTGAGGTAGACAACGCCCAGGGAGGGGTCAGCAGGGGGCCACACCTGGCTGGCCCTTGAAGAGGAGCAGAGAGGCGCGCGCCCGCACTCTAGGGAGCTGGAGAGAAGAGCTGGAAGCTGGTGGGGTCCTCAGCCACGTGGAAGGCCCAAGGAAGCCGCGGAGCAGCCCTGGACTGGAGCTGAGTGAAGGCAGGTCGCTGGAGCAGCTCCCAGTCGCAAGGACTGAAGCAGGAAGAAGCAGAGAGAGGTAAGACTGCAGGCAGAGTAGAGAGCTGTAGCAGGCTGCAGGCACAGTAGAGAGCTGCAGGCACCGGCAGGGATGGCTCCCTACTGGTCGAGGACCCGGGCTGAAGGTCCCGGGATCGCAGCAGCACGTCGGGGGAAGGCAGAAACAGGAGCAGAGGAGCCGACCGCATGGCAACAGCTGCGGGGACGGCCCCAACTGATTCAGGGAGAAAGAAGCAGCAGCGTCAGCAGCCTGACTGGCTGCGAGAAGATAAGAGCCTGCCCATGCTCCTCACGGGCAGGATCGCAACAGTACCCCCTCCTCAAAGCCCCCCCTCAAGCCTCTTGTCAACAGCTTGAGAAGAAGGCGGTAGAGCATACCGTCGAGGGCAAGTGAGGATCCAAGGACGAGCTGGTACTTCTTGGCGAGTAACTGTAGCGAGAAGAATACTGAAGCAGAAGACAAGGCAGACGTGGTCAAGGTCCAAGCAAGACAAACATAGAACACGGAATGTTGAAGGCGCTGGTCAGGCAGGGTGTAGGGTACAGAACCACAAGATGGCATCTTGGTTCTAGGATCAAGGCAGAGACAAGGCTCCATCCAAGACTTGGCTTAAATGGAGGTCCATAACTTAAGACTGAAGCCGTGGTGCAGGGTGGAGTAACAAGGTGGAGATTATACGCTGATTAATGGTTCCAGAGACTTGGGACTCCAGTGACAAAAGGTGGAAGAGCTGGAGCAAGGCGTCAAGGTAGCAATGCAAGACATGGCGAGAAATGATCTTGGTTTCACTAGAGGATGGAGGACATCCCTCAGTTGGTACAAGTCGGCTTTGAAGTATGTTGAGGCACTCTGAGTTAGGTACCCACCAGTAGTTCAAGTTTCAGACTTGGAAGTATTGGTGACCGGATGGTATAGCAGTCTCTAGAAGATACGCAGTACGAGCAAGCGTGACTTCCTTTGAGATGTAGATGCAAGAGGGCAGGTGGACTGCTAGTCACTGCTGGTGGTCACAGATGGAAATATGCTTGGCAAAGCACGTAAGCTGGAGTTCTTCAGTTGGTAATAGGATTCCTTAGTGAAGACATATTGCTGATTCTCAGGTGTGTAGAACTGGCAACACAAGTAACTGGTGGTGAGAATCAAGGATTAGAGCAGTGCAGAGGATCAAAGGCACAAAAGTTCAGTAACTCCCATCTAGGAGTGAGCCCTAAGACTGGGCAGAAGCTTGGTGTTGCTTGGTTAACTGACACTCACACTGGAGTGGTCCTAGGCTGGTGGTAGAGATGGACATCTTCAGGATGGCTTGAGAGCAAGCTGGCAGTAGGTTACTTGGAAAGGCACACTTGGACCAGTACCTTTGATTGGATGGTGAAGCTTGCAGTGGATCCCCAAAGAGGCTGTTGGACTCATGCTCAGGGTGGTGAGCGAGACAAGCATGTGCTAACAGAAGTACTGTAGAGGCTGAGCGGGAAGAGCGAAGACATCTGCTGGTTCAGCTGGAAGAGATGACAGACACTCCAGGCCCCATTGGACAGATGACCACAGATGGGGTGCAGGCGCCTCCTGCAGGTCGTCTGGAAAGGCGTACCACAAGCTGGCATGTAGTAGGCATCACTTGTAAGATGGTAAACTCAGTGAGCGAGATGCGCAGGAATTTCAGCAGAGTAAGCTCTTCTGAGCAGGTACCTCTTGCTGGTGAACAAGCATTTTCGGAGGGAAAAAATAGAAATTCTAGACAGGATAGTCATGCAGCACAGGAACCAGATGCTGCAGTGTGAAAGATGGCGGTGAACCTGGGTGCAGGCGCCTCCTGCAGGTCGTACAGCAAGTGTACCCAGGCTGAGCAAAAGTCTCAAGAAGGCACTTGGTGCAAACAGGTGCTAGGCCTCTAGCAGTGTGGGAAAACAAAAGTTCAAATAAGCTGGTGCCTCCAGCAGGTCGGTAAACACAGCGAAAAAACTGGGACTGAAGTTTTTTCCTTTTAAAAAAAAAAATTCCTTTGGCAAAGAAACTCTGGAACTTGGCACAGGCCCATCACAGGGACATGAACGCCGGACACATGGCCTTCGCAATCTCTTGTGGAGCGCTAGGAGAGCGATCCCACTCCTGGGAGATGTGTGTGCCCTTGGGCCGCGGCTCGACGCCAGAGAGGTCTGGAGAGGTGCCGCGGGAGGCGTGGCATGCCCGAGCATGGGCTGGACGGAAGCAAGCTGGAGTGAAGACTGGCTGACAGGCCCTCCTCCGGTCCTGCACGCTTCGGAAGACCCAACAACGCAATGTTGGTCTTTAGAACAGTCCTCCGACCGTACCCAGCCCTTTCGGACCTGCCGCAGGGTGCGGCACGAAGCAGCAGGCCAGATGGAGGCCAGGGCAGCGAAGACTGGAACATGGATTCAGACGAGACTCAGGAACGACGTAGACTCAGGCATAGACGTGGACTCAGGAATGAGGTGCAGGATGCATAGACGTGGACTCAGGCAAAGACGTGGACTCAGGAACGAGGTGCAGGATGCATAGACGTGGACTCGGGCAAAGACGTGGACTCAGGAACGAGGTGCAGGATGCATAGACGTGGACAGGCACAGACGTGGACTCAGGACGAGGTACTGGATGCACACAGGTGGAGTCAGGAACAAGGGCTGAAGGAAGACATGGGCACTGTCCCTCAGGGTGCCCTACTCAGACCACCCGCGGGACTGAGTCGCGGACCACCCTGTCCCATGCACGCCCTACACAGCCCTGGAAGGCTGGTCGCGGTCCACGCTGAGAGCGGGAGAGCACAGGGAAGAAGCAGGTTGCTGCACTCCTGGCAGCTCAAGGCAAGGATACGCTGCACTCCTGGCAGCTCAAGGCAGGTTAAAGCATCAGGATCAGGAACAAGGATTAAGACAGACCTCAGGGCTGGAACAAGGACATCTGGAACAGCAGGTAACATCAGGACTGGAACACGGATACTGGAACAGGAGACACACCTCAGGGCTGGAACATGGACATCTGGAACAGCAGGTAACATCAGGACTGGAACACAAGTACTGGACGAAGAGACAGACCTTGGGACTGGAACGGCAGGCAGGCAGACATCAGGACTGGACGAGGAGCTCCGACAGTGAACAGGAAACACAGGACCTTGCAGAAGTGCTGGAACACGGACGACTTCCTGGAGCGAAGGATCTCAGGAGTGACCAACTCCTTGCGAAGGCAAAGACAGACTGAACGCTGAGCACTTTAGTAGAGCTGAGGTAGACAACGCCCAGGGAGGGGTCAGCAGGGGAGCAGAGAGGCGCGCGCCCATGCCCTAGGGAGCTGGAGAGAAGAGCTGGAAGCTGGTGGCGTCCTCAGCCACGTGGAGGGCCCAAGGAAGCCGCGGAGCAGCCCTGGGCTGGAGCTGCGTGAAGGCAGGTCGCTGGAGCAGCTCCCAGCTGCAAGGACTGAAGCAGGAAGAAGCAGAGAGAGGTAAGACTGCAGGCAGAGTAGAGAGCTGTAGCAGGCTGCAGGCACCGGCAGGGACGGCTCCCTACTGGTCGAGGACCCGGGCTGAAGGTCCCGGGATCGCAGCAGCACGTCGGGGGAAGGCAGAAACAGGAGCAGAGGAGCCGACCGCATGGCAACAGCTGTGGGGACGGCCCCAGCTGATTCAGGGAGAAAGAAGCAGCAGTGTCAGCAGCCCGACTGGCTGCGAGAAGGTAAGAGCCTGCCCACGCTCCTCGCGGGCAGGATCGCAACATGCACCTTCGTCTTAGACAAAAGGTGCTTGCTTGGGCTCATGATTCTCTATCAGCTGGTCATCCTGGTAGAATACATACTCTTGGATTATTAAGCCATTACTATTGGTGGCCAACCAAAGTGAAAGATACCCAATCATATGTGGATTCTTGTCCAGTTTGTGCACAGCAAAAGCCTTTACAGGGGAGGCCTGCAGCCTCTGCCTGTACCAAAAGCACCTTGGACCCATATATCCACAGACTTTATTGTAGAGTTGCCCTTATCTGCTGGCAATCAAGTGATTTGGGTGGTAGTAGATAGATTTTCTAAAATGGCTCACTCGTTCCTCTTCCCAAGTTACCTACAGCTCCAGAGCTTGCACAAGTTTTCACACAATACATATTCTGTTTACATGGACTACCTCAATATATTACTTCTGACCGAAGTTCCCAATTCACAAGTAAATACTGACAAGTCCTTTGTAAAACATTCAGAGTACAGTTAGATTTTACTACGGCATATCATCCCCAAGGTAATGGGCAAACTGAGCGAGTAAATCGAACTCTAAAGATGTTCTTTTGCTCTTTTGTTAACTCTAAGCAAGACAACTGGGTATCACTATTGCCATGGGCGGAATTCTTCCACAATAAGCACGCCAATTCAGATACTAAAAAATCTACTTTCCAAGTAGATTTTGGTCGTCAACCTGTTCCACCACTGCCTATGCAACTGACTGTTTCTTCGCCAGCTGCCCAACTTACATCCCAGCAACTCCTAGCATTATGGAAAGACATCCAAGTAAATCTCGCAAAGGTCAATGACGCTGCCAAAAGAACCACTGAAAACCATCGACGTCCAGCTCCTCATTTTTGTACTGGATATTGGGTATGGTTAAGTACACGCCATATCATCCTCAGAGTAGCCTCAATGTGATTAGCACCTAAGTACATTGGACCTTTCAAAACTACTGATCGTATAGGACCTGTAACCTATCGTTTACAGTTACCTTCTACATCTCGCATACATGTATCCCTATTGAAACCATTAATAGCTTCCTGGCCACATCATAAGATACCAAAAACACCCAAAATGGGATTGAGGAAGATCATATCTATCAAGTTAAAGAAATATTAAATGTGCATCATCATCTCCAACGTTGGGAGAATCTTACAGCCTGGGAGGGCTATGGACCAGAGGAAAACACCTGGGAACCAGCTTCTCACATTCTAGATAAATCATTTTTTCTGCAATTCCATCAAGAACATCCACACAAGCCTAAACCTTTTTTCAGGGGGCTTAAGAGGAGAGATACTGTTAGAAAACCCAGCCGCAGTTCACCGCAGCCAGGCCTTCCTACCTGCTTCGGCGGAGAGGTCTATTTTTGCTGGCGGGGGTCTGAGAGAATGAGAGCAGAGAGTTCAGGGAGGGAGGAGGATCTCATGGGATGGGCACAGAACAGCAAAGTCACTTGAGGGAACCATTAGCAGGAGAAAGGATTTAGACTTACCTGAGCAGGAGTATCCTAAAGGAAAGAATGAGAGCAGAGAGTTCAGGGAGGGAGGATCTCATGGACCTGTGAGCTAGGGCTTACTAATATTGCTATTACAGATGGTAATACAATATAAGACTTCTTCTCTGATTCATCAGTCTTCCTTAACTCATGCATATCTCGCATTTTTTGCACATCAACATGGTTTATGTACCCTCATATCTCAATTGAGTCTACCCCTTCAATTTTTCTAGATATTTATTCTCACTTTAAACATGCCGAACATTTACTAGGGGTGTGCATTCGGATTGACCGCATTAGTAAAACGCAACTCATATTTTTTTTTAACTTAAAAAATTGATTCGACATAAACGATCGGATTTCCCACATATCGAACATAGATATGTTCGATATGTGGGAAATCGCGATTGTTGAGCCAAAATAAAAATATAAACCCCCTCACCCTCCTTAATCCTCCCCCCCCCGACTTACCACAACTCCCTGGTGATGGAGCGAGGAGTGAGGACGCCATTTCTGCAATCCTTGGCGAGAAGCATGTGACGTCGGCGGCACGTCGAGTGACGCCGACGTCACGTGAGGCCCCCCCAAGCTGGCCAAAAGTTCTTTTTGGGCCGAACGAGCCCAAAAAGAACAGTTTTGTTCTATGTAAACCGACCTGATTCGATACCTGTATTGAGAACGTCGGTATATAAAAATCCGAAATAAATAAATAAATAAATATCTACATGTTATATGTTATATGCTATATGCAATATGTTATACGTTATATGTTAAGAAACGCTGTTCAATGTAACGCCTATTTTGCGAAAGTTTTGTTATATGTAAACCGACCTGATTCGATACTTGTATTGAGAATGTCGGTATATAAAAATCCGAAATAAATAAATACATAAATAGAAATAGAATTGTATTTCTTTATTCTCATATATTCTAATTTCTGGTAAAGAAATCTCTAGCTCTAGAAAGGACATCCAATTTTTAGGTTAAAATTGAAAGTTGAAACTTGGCATTAGAATATGTTGGTTAAGCAAAATTAAGAAGAAACTGAAGCAGACTCCATATTTGGAAGTCTGAAATGCATGAGAAATGCCTGAAGCAGAGATAACACTGAAATGAAGGCATCAGATAGGTTGAGCGAGTGTACAATAGTAACTTGTTTTAGCTTTCCAGGCGTGCCTACTTCTTCTGTATGGACACCCCTACGTGCAAGTTCATTAAATAAAGAAATACATTGTCTCACCAACTCTTTGTGTTCACTAATTTATTTTCTGAGAAGGAAAAATACCACTTCTTACAGAACGGGCACAGAATAGCAAAGTCACTTTAGAGAACAATTGGCAGGAGAAAGGATTTAGACTTCCCTGATCAGGAAAAAACTAAAGGAAAGAATGAGAGCAGAGAGTTTAGGGAGGAGAATCTCATGAGAAGGGCACAGAATAGCAAAGTCAGTCAGCTCCTGCTTCCTTCCCTCCCTCACTCCCCCCTCTCCCTCTGAGCTTCCTCCTCAGGGCCCCCTGCAGTGTCAGTTACAGAGAGGAAGCAGCAGCAGGAGGTGGGTGCTACTCTCTAGCCCCCTCTGTTGGAAGGAGGACATCCTGCATGCCAGGAAGTAAAGGAACAATGAAGACTGCTGACACCTCAGCTTTTATCATTGGGTTCTTCTAAAGCCATGCGGCTGGGAAACTCTGTGCTAGAGAGCCAGGGAGTAAAACAAAACCTCTTAGATGAGAAGTGAGATACAGCTGGCAGCTGGGACATATCCTTGCAGCATGGAGAAGAATAACTGGGCAGACTGGACGGGTCATTTACTGGGCCTCACGTAATAAATAATTGAGATATAGTAGACGTGCACTGTATCATAGAATGAAATAGATGAAGTCGGGTAAGATATAAATAATTGAGATATAGTAGACGTGCACTGTATCATAGAATGAAATAGATGAAGTCGGGTAAGATATAAATAATTGAGATATAGTAGACGTGCACTGTATCATAGAATGAAATAGATGAAGTCGGGTAAGATATAAAAAATTGGAAATGATGAGGTCCATATTGAGCTGCAATGTGGCTCGGCTAGTTAGCCGGATAAACTTATTCAGCTAAGTTACCCCGTATATTCAGCAGAAAATATCCGGCTATCTTAAAGTTAGGCAGATAAGTTTATCCGGCTTACCTTAGGACAGCTTTACAGGCAGATGACTCATTCGGCTAACTCAACTTCTCCCAGACCTACCCCGAATGCCCCCAACTTATCCTGCTAAATGATTTTGAATATGGACCTTGACATGACCTATAAGAGGGACTGGTGAGAAACAATGAGCAGCACCCACATCTCTTCTGTACACGAAAGAATAAAACAGCAAGAAGCACGTACCCCATCAATGCAACAAAGAAGGCTCACACCAGAAAGAGGAGCACCCTGAAAGAGAGCAGAATATTGAGTGTCAGAATCGTACAAAATGTAATGGCGACAGTACCTAAGAACAAGAAATAGTCATTAACATCATCCAATCGCAAGCGGACGTGCGTTTTGTACAGGTGTCCATTACCCCTGATGCAATATGTGGATTACCCTGTCCAAACCACAGCCCAGCTAATAGCGCTCCTCTCATGTCAATTCCATGTAGATGAGGCCATTAGCTAATCCATGCGATTCAAAAACTTTCCCACGCGACCAATGCGCCGATTGCAATGGGGCAAATGTTTCTCCAGCCCAGGGCAGGGATAGTGTTCCGCCATGCTCAAGGACTCATTGATAAAAATAAAAACTCCTGCTGCTTTCTGTGATTCCTCCTATTAGGATCCTCACGATACTAAGTAGGAAAGCAGATTCTGGGTAAAAAAAAAGTTTTGGGGAAAAAAAGTAATTCTGGGGATCCAACATGCACGGGAGAGATAAGCGGTGCAGGGCGTGTGTACCGTGCGTGTATATTGTGCTTGTATTCAGCATCCGTTTCCCCAACCCACACTGACAGCCACCCCGAGGCAGAGGAGGAGCTAGGGATGCACAATTGTCCCTAGAGCATTCTGTTTAGCACCTCCCCTTGTTTAAAATATGATAAAAATTGATAAAATATGGTGACAAAACATTTTTCAGATACATCAGCGAAAAGAGAAAAGTCCAAAGTGGTATAGGGAAATTGAAAGGTGGTAATGATCAATGTGTGGAGAGAGACGAAGAAATGGCAGAAATATTAAACGAATACTTCAGCTCTGTGTTCACTAAAGAAGACCCTGGAGAAAGACCATCTCTACACAACAAGAAACTGGAGGGAAGTGGAACAGATGAAACTCCATTTACAGTAGATAATGTATGGGAAGAGCTAAAGAATCTGAAAGTGGACAAAGCCATGGGGCCTGATGGGATTCATCCAAGGATACTGAGGGAGCTCAGAGATGTGCTGGCGGGACCGCTGTGCGACCTGTTCAATAGATCCCTAGAAACGGGAGTGGTGCCGAGTGATTGGAGAAGAGCGGTGGTGGTCCCGCTTCACAAGAGTGGGAACAGAGAGGAGGCTGGTAACTACAGACCGGTTAGCCTCACTTCGGTGGTGGGAAAAGTAATGGAGTCACTCTTGAAAGAGAGAATAGTGAACTATCTACAGTCCGGAGAATTGATGGACCAGAGGCAGCATGGATTCACCAGAGGAAGATCCTGTCAGACAAATCTGATTGACTTTTTTGACTGGGTAACCAAGGAATTGGATCAAGGAAGAGCGCTCGATGTCATCTACTTGGATTTCAGCAAAGCTTTTGATACGGTTCCGCACAGGAGACTGGTGAATAAAATGAGAAGCTTAGGAGTGAGTGCTGAGGTGGTGACCTGGAATGAAAACTGGTTGACGGACAGAAAACAATGCGTGATGGTAAATGGAACTTTCTCTGAAGAGAGAGAGATTTTAAGTGGTGTACCGCAAGGATCGGTGTTGGGACCAATGTTCCCTCTAAGCTGCGCAATCGCGCGGCAGCGCATAAGTTAAATTCCTGCCGCGCACATGTTTTTATCTGCTGCGCAAAAAAAAAAAAAGTTTAAATTTACGGATTTCCATGGCAAAATTGTAACGAGTTTCAGTAAGAATAGACGTTTTCGTATAGTGCTACAAAATGTAAATTTTCTTATCGACAGCGCATTAGTCATACTTTCGTTCATTTCCGTTTCCTGTTTTCCGTTTCTGGTTGATTGTGTGGTGTGGTGAACGGCATTCACGAGAAAGGGTACAGGCAGACAGAAGATAGCGGAAAAATATGTCGAAACGTGAATTCAAAGACGGAAGAAACGATAAACGTTTGACTAAGAAAGCGAGATTGAACTTTAAAGTCGAATGGCTCAAAGAATATGTAGAAGCCGATATGCCGGAGTGCGTCATCAAACAGCGAACGATTCTTGGAAATATTTTTAAGTTCAACTCGGAGAACTCTGTTGTCTGCGACATCTGCAAACATGCGAATGCTCATTGTGCTTTCGCCCAAGGAAAACAGTGGGACGAATGGAAACTGGATTATTTAAAGCGACATTTACTCCAGAAAGTTCACGTTCAGTCTGTCGATTTGCTAAGAAGTCAGCGTCAGGGAACACTTCAGGCATTGCTGAAGGAAACTACTGAAGAAAAGAAGACAAAAACTGAAATTTCTGAAAGAAAGTCTGCTTCCAGTGAGGAGGTAAAAATTCTAATTGATAATGTCCTCCGTGCCACAAAATTGAATTCTTCGATGCTATCTGTTCAGGAAATTCACAATCACATTGGAAAATATGTAAAAATACCGGAATCTTGGAGAAGTAAAAATTATGCGTTTGAATTTCTAGAGTGCATAAACTCAGTAATACAAAGAGATATGATAAATGATTGGCGCCAGTCGACATTCCACACTCTCATAATTGATGAGAGTACAGACATCACCGTGACAAAAATGTTAATTCTTTATGTAAAATTTCGAAAAGAAGATGAAGCTGCTTACTGTACTTATTTTGCTGGAATTCTGAAGCTGACAGAATGTAAAAGTGCAGCTATTGTGACAGCCATTACCAATTTCTACCAAGAGAACAATCTTGACTTGAGCAAAATGGTAATGTTCACATCAGACGGGGCTTCTGTGATGCTCGGGAAATATAATGGTGTTGCTGCAATACTTCGACGATCTAACAAACATTTGCTTGAGCAACATTGTGTGGCACACAGAGAGGATTTAGGACTTGATGATGCTTAGAAGCATAACGCTGTGTTGAAAGATATAGAAACTCTAATTCGAACAGTTTACATGATTTTTAGTCGGTCATCTGTGAAGAAATCCAGGTTTGAGGAACTTTGTCAGGCATCAGAACATGATGCAGTTGCATTCAGGCCCCTTAATGAAGTCAGGTGGTTGTCTCGACATTTTGCTGTGAATGCCTTAGTCAAGAACTACGATATGCTGATTCAATATTGCAGAAACGGATAGAAGAAGACGATGACCCAATACACAAATACTGCTTAGACAAGTTGACAAAAGCTGAGTATCATGTTACCATCTTTACTTTAAATGATGTATTAGGAGAGTTGGAAGAGTTGTGTAGACATCTTCAGAGGAGCAATCTAACAACTGTAGAGGCGTTCCAGATGACAAAAGCCAAAATAATGAAACTTCGATCACAGTATCTTGGTGACACCATTCATTTCTCAGGGGAAGTTCGTAATGTTATAGCAACGTATCCTTCTGTCAACACCACTGCTGTCATCCATTTCATAGAATTTGTCTGTGATCAGTTTTGCAGTAGATTTCCTGAAGATGAACTTGGCGAATGGTCAGTCTTTGATAAAGATTCCTTTGCATCTGTTGAAAATGTTAAGAATTTTTTATTTGGTTCTGACAAAATTGAAATACTGGCAGCTAGATACTGCACCTTGCTAAACAAGCCAGAATTTGTTCTTAAGAAGAATTTAGTTGCTCAGTATGTGGACTTTAAATTCATCATGAGTGAAAAATTGGCACAAGGTGCACTGAAGAATTTTGACGTCATGATTGTTTATATTAGGCAGCAGGATGGGTTTTCTGACTTAGGCCAATTGCTTGACATTTGTGGAACTTTCCAGGCGTCTAGCACAGATTGTGAGAGAGGTTTCAGTCTCATGAATCAGATTAAAACAAAGACCAGAAATCGGCTAGAAGTCAACCATCTGGACAACCTCATTAGGATAAAACTATATTTAATGTCAGGACAAGCAGTTAATTTGGACGATGTGTATTCATTTTGGAAGAAATGCAAAGGACGACGAAATACTTCTACGGTTGATGTAATGTAATGTTTTCTCTTTCAGCTTTCTGCAAATGTTCATATTTGAATCAAAAGTTGAGAAATTTTGCACAATAAAATTGACATGTGAAAGTTTTGCACATTAGTTTCAATTTTTGCACACATGCCACCAAACCTTAGAGGGAACATTGGTTGGGACCGGTCCTGTTCAATATCTTTGTGAGCGACATTGCAGACGGGATAGAAGGTAAGGTTTGTCTTTTTGCGGACGACACTAAGATCTGCAACAGAGTGGACACGCCGGAAGGAGTGGAGAGAATGAGACGGGATTTAAGGAAACTGGAAGAGTGGTCGAAGATATGGCAGCTGAGATTCAATGCCAAGAAGTGCAAAGTCATGCATATGGGGAGTGGAAATCCGAATGAACTATATTCGATGGGGGGGGGGAAGGCTGATGTGCACGGAGCAAGAGAGAGACCTTGGGGTGATAGTGTCTAATGATATGAAGTCTGCGAAACAATGCGACAAGGCGATAGCAAAAGCCAGAAGAATGCTGGGATGCATAGAGAGAGGAATATCGAGTAAGAAAAGGGAAGTGATTATCCCCTTGTACAGGTCCTTGGTGAGGTCTCACCTGGAGTACTGTGTTCAGTTCTGGAGACCGTATCTACAAAGAGACAAGGACAAGATGGAAGCGGTACAGAGAAGGGCGACCAGGAAGGTGGAGGGTCTTCATAGGATGACATACGAGGAGAGATTGAAGAATCTAAATATGTACTCCCTGGAGGAAAGGAGGAGCAGGGGTAATATGATTCAGATTTTCAGATACTTGAAAAACTTTAATGATCCAAAGACATTGACAAACCTTTTCTGTCAGAAAAAAATCAGCAGAACCAGAGGTCACGAGCTGAGGCTCCAGGGAGGAAGACTAAGAACCAATGTCAGGAAGTATTTCTTCACGGAAAGGGTGGTGGATGCCTGGAATGCCCTTCCGGAGGAAGTGGTGAAGTCTAAAACTGTGAATGACTTCAAAGGGGCGTGGGATAAACACTGTGGATCCATCAAGTCTAGAGGGTGTGAATAAAGTGGAGGCATTCAAACACTGCATGGAGCGGCAGTAGCCACAGCAGCATACAAACACTGCACGGAGCGGCAGTAGCCACAGAGGCATTCACGGAGCAGGATGCCAGTGGCCAGTAGTTGGTGTTCCACCTTCACGGAGCGGAAGGATGGAGGGCTGCTATTTCCAAAAAAATAAATAAATAAAACAAAAAAATAAAAACAGGGGTGGGTAAGAGTATGGGGCAAGGGGGTGGCCTTCTTGTTACAGCGGTTGCTACCCCCAATTGAGCTGGATGTCACTTGGATGCAGATTCAAAGCTGCTCTCTAAATTGGGTGGAGGGGAATTAGGGATGGAGGGTACTGGAAGCCAATAGTAACAGGTGGGAGAGAGAAAAAGGGAAAAAAAATGGATAAAGTGCGTAGCTTGCTGGGCAGACTTGATGGGCCATTTGGTCTTCTTCTGCCGTCATTTCTATGTTTCTATGTTTCTATGTTAAATATTGCATTGCACGCTCAGGAGAGGTGACTGTGTGCACGTTAGGACAGCGGGTGCTGAACCTTGCATCGGCACGTTTGTGCTTCTGCTTATACCTGCATCCTGTTTATAAATGCAGTCCTACTACTGTAATCCAGGCATTAATCACCAGCTGAATCGACTACGGCACCTCCAGATCCTATCAAGTCTATTCTGCATCCACTGGCTCCCAGGAGAAAGCTCTCTGAATCTCTCTCTCAGCTTCTCTCCCCTTACATTAATCACCAGCGGAATCGACTACGGCACCTCCAGATCCTATCAAGCCAATTCTGCATCCCCTTCACTGGCTCTCAGGAGAAAGCTCTCTGAATCTCTCTCTCAGCTTCTCTCCCCTTACATTAATCACCAGCTGAATCGACTATGGCACCTCCAGACCCTATCAAGCCAATTCTGCATCCTCTTCACTGGCTCCCAGGAAAAAGCTCTCTGAATCTCTCTCTCAGCTTCTCTCCCCATACATGTAACCCAAGGGACCTCCTGTCCACCAAAATGGCTCCTCATTCCTCTCCTGCCCTGACCGCTGCCAGATCGCTCTGCATGAGGCTCCGCATTTTCAGCTGTTACGCACCAAACGTTTGGTACAAAATACCACTAACCCTGTGCCTGGAGCCGGGCTCCTCAGATTCAGGGAAAGAGCTAAGACATGGCTTGTCAGCCAGGCCTTCCCCTAAGATCAACCTCTTTTACCCAACTTCCTGAACTCCCGACAAGGGACAGTGATATACACAACAGGGGCACAACCGCTTCATGAAAATATTCACAAATGGGATTTCCTACGCTGGATCCCAAAGCTTCATTAATTGCAAATTAATATTCATTTACATTTATCATAACCCACCTCGAGACCAACTTTGTGTCAAGGCAGAATATCAATCAATAAGTAAAACAATTTGCTTTTCCTAACCAGAAATAGCAGGTGTAAAGAAATCTCTGACCTGGACGGGAAGCCATTTCTTTACTGCTGTGTTCTTTTTCTGGTATCACTTGCACATTTTGCAGAAGCAGCGCACTGAGTGCAATGAATGCCAGGCAGGAGCTTCCATACAGGGAGAGTAGGGGGGAACTCAATGGTGTGTGAAGCTTCCCCACCCTAAATGCACTCATTACAGGCAGGCTCATTTCTGGCTCTTATTATTTACATCAAACGTTAGGATTTAGGGGTGAAAGTTTCACAAAAGCACCCGCTCCCCAATATTTTATTTATTTTTATTTATTTAACATTTTTCTATACCGACATTCGCACGAGACATCACATCGGTTTCCAGATAACAGCAAATTCAGCCAACAGGGCTTTACATTGTAACAGATATTATAACTGGGGGGGATGGAAGGGGAGGGGAAGGGTAGGGTAGTAACTTGATATGAGCCCAGGATTAAACTTCCTCCAGTAAAGAGAGCAGGAGGGCTGGCAGGTCTCAAGAGGCTTCTCTCAACGGTCATTGGATTTCTCCTCCACACTGTAATTCCTGCAGGATTCCTTTAAATACTTTATATTTTTTTCTTTTCTTCTCCTTTTTTTAAAATCAGTAATGCATGTAAGATTGTCTTGCCAGTAAAGTTATCTGAATCTGCTTGCTGGCCAACTGGTGCTACCAGCAGCCTACCCGCACAGTCCAGTCTGTGTGCCCGAACCTGCGGAAGCTGCCCAGCACTGAACTCGAAGCCGCCGAGCTCTCCACCAACCTGCGGAAGCTGCCCAGCACTGAACTCGAAGCCGCCGAGCTCTCCACCAACCTGCGGAAGCTGCCCAGCACTGAACCCGAAGCCGCCGAGCTCTCCACCAACCTGCGGAAGCTGCCCAGCACTGAACCCGAAGCCGCCGAGCTCTCCACCAACCTGCGGAAGCTGCCCAGCACTGAACCCGAAGCCGCTGAGCTCTCCACCAACCTGTGGAAGCTGCCCAGCACTGAACCCGAAGTCGCCGAGCTCTCCACCAACCTGCATAAGCTGCCCAGCAATGAACCCAAAGCCACCGAGCTCTCCACCAACCTGCAGAATCTGCCCAGCACTGAACCTGAAGCCACTGAGCTCTCCACCAACCTGCAGAAGCTGCCCAGCACTGAACCCGAAGCCACCGAGCTCTCCACCAACCTGCGGAAGCTGCCCAGCATTGAACCCGAAGCCGCCGAGCCTCCACCAACCTGCAGAAGCTGCCCAGCACTGAACCCGAAGCCGCCAAGCTCTCCACCAACCTGCAGAATCTGCCCAGCACTGAACCCGAAGCCACTGAGCTCTCCACCAACCTGCAGAAGCTGCCCAGCACTGAACCCGAAGCCGCAGAGCTCTCCACCTACCTGCAGAAACTGCCCAGCACTGAACCCGAAGCCGCTGAGCTCTCCACTAACCTGCAGAAGCTGCCCAGCACTGAACCTGGAGATGCTGAGCTCTCCACCAACCTGCAGAAGCTGCCCAGCACTGAACCCGAAGCCGCTGAGCTTTCCACCAACCTGCGGAAGCTGCCCAGCACTGAACCCGAAGCCGCTGAGCTCTCCACCAACCTGCTGAAGCTTCGTAGTCTGGCCGCTGCCTGGGAACTGGAGACAGAGGCTTGATGTTACGCATGTTGGTCACAGACGGCTGCAACCTCACATGCCTACGTCTTTTTTCACTGCACTGTCAACTCTGGGAAGAATGGCTACCTCTGCGTATCCCCGTCCACCTCTTCAGCGTTCCTGGGACAGCATAGGCACTGCCGACTGCCATCTTGGATCCGGAATTACATAGGTGCACGTGCAAGGACCTCCTTTTAAATACGTCATGGCGGGAACCTCAGGGGTGTCGCCTCCCGATGACATCAATCTGCTACCATCCTTAATCTGACCGGCCCTTACCTTCCTCGAGTTAGCAAGGAATTTCATCTTGCTGAATCCACCTCACTCAAGGACTTCCAGTTCCTGACTGGTCTTGGCAAACTAATGCTCTGAGTACCTGCTCCTCGGGGGCTCCCCTGCATTCCCGGCTATCTGCTCCTTGGAGGGCCTACCTGCCTGATTTCTTCCAGACCTGCTCCTCAGGTTTCTCTCTCTCACCTGGAACCATCTCGTGAGTACCTCTACTGACTTCTTCTATTCATACTACAGTGAAGAACACCTGCAGTGTACCCCGAGCCTCGGGCCACTACTGCTTTCCTCCAGTAGAGACTATTCAGCCTTCCTGTGATACAGAGCATTGTCATCTACTAGGGGAACCACTTCTGGGTTCCTGCATCTCTACCAGTTCTCCAACAGCTATGGTACAGTAATCCTCGGCAAACCTTGCTCCGCGGGCCTCTACTGGATCTGTATTCCTGAGGTGCCTACACTCATCAGAGGGGGTCCTTGGTGCACCCTCTCCACGGGCCACTACCGGATCTTCTCACCTGTGGCTTCACTCTGGGTATTCCCTATTGCTCTGGACTATATTGCTATATCTATAATTCTGTGGATAATACTTTTTCCTTCCTTCATAATAAAGTGTCTACTTCTAGCTGTGTCCCACGTCACCGAGACTACGCCTGCTGATGGTGAGGCTCACAGGGCTCCTCCCTGTGGGCAGAGAAATCTCTCATCTCAGCCCACAATTCTACCAAAACCATAACACTTGAAAGGCTACCACAGGAGGCAAGTGGTGAAATTAGGGGAAGAGACCTGAGTGAGGATTAGCCTTCTGGGGGATGGGGGAAGATACTGATTAGCACTTTTTTATGGGAGGGGGATCTGGGGTCTATCACTAACCCTGAACTATGCTGAATGGGATAGAAATGAGAAATGCAGAATGGGATAGAAATGGGATAGAAATGAGAAATGAGATGTTACAAAATTGTTCAGAGAAGTTAAATCACAAGCAGATTATGATAAATTGCAGGAAGACCTTGTGAGACTGGAAATTTGGGCATCCAAATGGCAGATGAAATTTAATATGGACAAGTGCAAGGGGATGCATATAGGGAAAAATAACCCATGCTATAATTACACAATGTTAGGTTCCATATTAGGTGCTACAACCCAAGAAAGAGATCTAGGTGTCATAGTGGATAACCCATTGAAATCGTCGGCTCACTGTGCTGCGGCAGTCAAAAAAGCAAACAGAATGTTAGGAATTATTAGAAAGGGAATGGTGAATAAAACGCAAAATGTCATAATGCCTCTGTATCGCTCCATGGTGAGACCGCACCTTGAATACTGTGTACAACTCTGGTCGCCGCATCTCAAAAAAGATATAATTGCAATGGAGAAGGTACAGAGAAGGGCTACCAAAATGATAAGGGGAATGGAACAGCTCCCCTATGAGGAAAGCCTGAAGAGGTTAGGACTTTTCAGCTTGGAGAAGAGACGGCTGAGGGGGAATATGATAGAGGTGTTTAAAATCATAAGAAGTCTAGAACGGGTAGATGTGACTCGGTTATTTACTCTTTCGGATAGTAGAAAGACTAGGGGCCACTCCATAAAGTTAGCATGTGGCACATTTAAACCTAATCAGAGAAAGTTCTTTTTCACCCAACGCACAATTAAACTCTGGAATTTGTTGCCAGAGGATGTGGTTAGTGCAGTTAGTATAGCTGTGTTTAAAAAAGGATTGGATAGGTTCTTAGAGGAGAAGTCCATTACCTGCTATTAAGTTCACTTAGAGAATAGCCACTGCCATTAGCAATGGTAACATGGAATAGACTTAGTTTTTGGGTACGTGCCAGGTTCTTATGGCCTGGATTGGCCACTGTTGGAAACAGGATGATGGGCTTGATGGAATCATGGTCAGACCCAGAATGGCATTTTCTTATGTTCTTATGTTCATATTATGACATTTTCCATTTTATTCACCATTCCCCTCCTAATAGATCCTAACATTCTGTTTGCTTTTTTGACTCCCGCAGAACACTGAACCGATGATTTCAATGTGTTATCCACTATGACGTCTAGATCTCTTTCTTGGGTTGTAGCACCTAATATGGTTCTGTTCTCCGCTGCTGTTACACAGGAACTGTGGGTTAGGTTACTGCTCTGCAGTGTCAGGAGGGTCTGTGCTCTGATGCTGTTACACAGGAACTGTGGGTTAGGTTACTGCTCTGCAGTGTCAGGAGGTTCTGTGCTCCGCTGCTGTTACACAGGAACTGTGGGTTAGGTTACTGCTCTGCAGTGTCAGGAGGTCTGTGCTCCCATGCTCTTACACAGGAACTGTGGGTTAGGTTACTGCTCTGCAGTGTCAGGAGGTTCTGTGCTCCGCTGCTGTTACACAGGAACTGTGGGTTAGGTTACTGCTCTGCAGTGTCAGGAGGTTCTGTGCTCCGCTGCTGTTACACAGGAACTGTGGGTTAGGTTACTGCTCTGCAGTGTCAGGAGGGTCTGTGCTCCGCTGCTGTTACACAGGAACTGTGGGTTAGGTTACTGCTCTGCAGTGTGAGGAGGTTCTGTGCTCAGATGCTTTTACACAGGAACTGTGGGTTAGGTTACTGCTCTGCAGTGTCAGGAGGTTCTGTTCTCCGATGCTGTTACACAGGAACTGTGGGTTAGGTTACTGCTCTGCAGTTTCAGGAGGTTCTGCGCTCTGATGCTGTTACACAGGAACTGTGGGTTAGGTTACTGCTCTGCAGTGTCAGGAGGGTCTGTGCTCCGATGCTGTTACACAGGAACTGTGGGTTAGGTTACTGCTCTGCAGTGTCAGGAGGGTCTGTGCTCTGACGCTGTTACACAGGAACTGTGGGTTAGGTTACTGCTCTGCAGTGTCAGGAGGGTCTGTGCTCTGACGCTGTTACACAGGAACTGTGGGTTAGGTTACTGCTCTGCAGTGTCAGGAGGGTCTGTGCTCCGATGCTGTTACACAGGAACTGTGGGTTAGGTTACTGCTCTGCAGTGTGAGGAGGTTCTGTGCTCCGCTGCTGTTACACAGGAACTGTGGGTAAGGTTACTGCTCTGCAGTATCAGGAGGGTCTGTGCTCCGATGCTGTTACACAGGAACTGTGGGTTAGGTTACTGCTCTGCAGTGTGAGGAGGTTCTGTGCTCCGATGCTGTTACACAGGAACTGTGGGTTAGGTTACTGCTCTGCAGTATCAGGAGGGTCTGTGCTCCGATGCTGTTACACAGGAACTGTGGGTTAGGTTACTGCTCTGCAGTGTCAGGAGGGTCTGTGCTCTGACGCTGTTGCACAGGAACTGTGGGTTAGATTACTGCTCTGCAGTGTCAGGAGGTTCTGTGCTCCGCTGCTGTTACACAGGAACTGTGGGTTAGGTTACTGCTCTGCAGTGTCAGGAGGGTCTGTGCTCCGCTGCTGTTACACAGGAACTGTGGGTTAGGTTACTGCTCTGCAGTGTGAGGAGGTTCTGTGCTCCGATGCTTTTACACAGGAACTGTGGGTTAGGTTACTGCTCTGCAGTGTCAGGAGGTTCTGTTCTCCAATGCTGTTACACAGGAACTGTGGGTTAGGTTTCTGCTCTGCAGTGTCAGGAGGTTCTGTGCTCCGATGCTTTTACACAGGAACTGTGGGTTAGGTTACTGCTCTGCAGTTTCAGGAGGTTCTGCGCTCTGATGCTGTTACACAGGAACTGTGGGTTAGGTTACTGCTCTGCAGTGTCAGGAGGGTCTGTGCTCTGATGCTGTTACACAGGAACTGTGGGTTAGGTTACTGCTCTGCAGTGTCAGGAGGGTCTGTGCTCTGACGCTGTTACACAGGAACTGTGGGTTAGGTTACTGCTCTGCAGTGTCAGGAGGGTCTGTGCTCTGACGCTGTTACACAGGAACTGTGGGTTAGGTTACTGCTCTGCAGTGTCAGGAGGGTCTGTGCTCTGACGCTGTTACACAGGAACTGTGGATTAGGTTACTCCTCTGCAGTGTCAGGAGGGTCTGTGCTCCGATGCTGTTACACAGGAACTGTGGGTTAGGTTACTGCTCTGCAGTATCAGGAGGGTCTGTGCTCCGATGCTGTTACACAGGAACTGTGGGTTAGGTTACTGCTCTGCAGTGTGAGGAGGTTCTGTGCTCCGCTGCTGTTACACAGGAACTGTGGGTAAGGTTACTGCTCTGCAGTATCAGGAGGGTCTATGCTCCGATGCTGTTACACAGGAACTGTGGGTTAGGTTACTGCTCTGCAGTGTCAGGAGGGTCTGTGCTCCGATGCTGTTACACAGGAACTGTGGGTTAGGTTACTGCTCTGCAGTGTCAGGAGGGTCTGTGCTCTGACGCTGTTACACAGGAACTGTGGGTTAGGTTACTGCTCTGCAGTGTCAGGAGGTTCTGTGCTCCGCTGCTGTTACACAGGAACTGTGGGTAAGGTTACTGCTCTGCAGTGTCAGGAGGTTCTGTGCTCTGATGCTGTTACACAGGAACTGTGGGTTAGGTTACTGCTCTGCAGTGTCAGGAGGGTCTGTGCTCCGATGCTGTTACACAAGAACTGTGGATTAGGTTACTGCTCTGCAGTGTCAGGAGGTCTGTGCCCCCATGCTCTTACACAGGAACTGTGGGTTAGGTTACTATGTAACCTATAATATTTAATTTATCTATGTAATATTTAATTTATTATTAATATTTAATTTAATTTATTATTAATTTCTATATGTTATAGGTTATATGCTATATGCTATATGCTATATGTTATACGTTATATGTTAAGAAACGCTGTTCCATGTAACGCCTTTTGTGCGAAAGTTTTGTTATATGTAAACCGACCTGATTCGATACTTGTATTGAGAATGTCGGTATATAAAAATCCGAAATAAATAAACAAATAAATACTGCTCTGCAGTGTCAGGAGTTTCTGTGCTCCGCTGCTGTTACACAGCAACTGTGGGTTAGGTTACTGCTCTGCAGTGTCAGGAGGTTCTGTGCTCTGATGCTGTTACACAGGAACTATGGGTTAGGTTACTGCTTTGCAGTGTCAGGAGGTTCTGTGCTCCCATCTTTTTACACAGGAACTGTGGGTTAGGTTACTGCTCTGCAGTGTCGGGAGGTTCTGTGCTCTGATGCTGTTACACAGGAACTGTGGGTTAGGTTACTGCTCTGCAGTGTCAGGAGGTCTGTGCTCCCATGCTCTTACACAGGAACTGTGGGTTAGGTTACTGCTCTGCAGTGTCAGGAGGTTCTGTGCTCTGATGCTGTTACATAGGAACTGTGGGTTACATTACTGCTCTGCAGTGTCAGGAGGTTCTGTGCTCTGATGCTGTTACACAGGAACTGTGGGTTAGGTTACTGCTCTGCAGTGTCAGGAGGTTCTATGCTCCGATGCTGTTACAAAGGAACTGTGGGTTAGGTTACTGCTCTGCAGTGTCAGGAGGTTCTGTGCTCTGATGCTGTTACACAGGAACTGTGGGTTAGGTTACTGCTCTGCAGTGTCAGGAGGTTCTGTGGTCCCATGCTGTTACTCAGGAACTGTGGCTTAGGTTACTGCTCTGCAGTGTCAGGAGGTTCTGTGCTCTGATGCTGTTACACAGGAACTGTGGGTTAGGTTACTGCTCTGCAGTGTCAGGAGGTTCTGTGCTCTGACGCTGTTACACAGGAACTGTGGGTTAGGTTACTGCTCTGCAGTGTCAGGAGGTTCTGTGGTCCCATGCTGTTACTCAGGAACTGTGGCTTAGGTTACTGCTCTGCAGTGTCAGGAGGTTCTGTGCTCTGACGCTGTTACACAGGAACTGTGGGTTAGGTTACTGCTCTGCAGTGTCAGGAGGTTCTGTGCTCCGAAGCTGTTACACAGGAACTGTGGGTTAGGTTACTGCTCTGCAGTGTCAGGAGGTTCTGTGCTCTGATGCTGTTACACAGGAACAGTGGGTTAGGTTACTGCTCTGCAGTGTCAGGAGGGTCTGTGCTCTGACGCTGTTACACAGGAACTGTGGGTTAGGTTACTGCTCTGCAGTGTTATTACGTTCTGTGCTCCGATGCTGTTACACAGGCACTGTGGGTTAGGTTACTGCTCTGCAGTGTCAGGAGGTTCTGTGCTCCGATGCTGTTACACAGGTACTGTGGGTTAGGTTACTGCTCTGCAGTTTCAGGAGGTTCTGTGCTCTGACGCTGTTACACAGGAACTGTGGGTTAGGTTTCTGCTCTACAGTTTCAGGAGGTTCTGTGCTCCCATGCTGTTACACAGGAACTGTGGGTTAGGTTACTGCTCTGCAGTGTGAGGAGGTTCTGTGCTCTGACGCTGTTACACACGAACTGTGGGTTAGGTTTCTGCTCTACAGTGTCAGGAGGTTCTGTGCTCCCATGCTGTTACACAGGAACTGTGGGTTAGGTTACTGCTCTGCAGTGTCAGGAGGGTCTGTGCTCTGATGCTGTTACACAGGAACTGTGGGTTAGGTTTCTGCTCTGCAGTGTCAGGAGGTTCTGTGCTCTGATGCTGTTACTCAGGAACTGTGGGTTAGGTTACTGCTCTGCAGTGGCAGGAAGGTCTGTGCTCCGATGCTGTTACACAGGAACTGTGGGTTAGGTTACTGCTCTGCAGTGTCGGGAGGATCTGTGCTCTGATGCTGTTACACAGGAACTGTGGGTTATGTAACTGCTCTGCAGTGTCGGGAGGTTCTGTGCTCTGATGCTGTTACACAGGAACTGTGGGTTATATTACTGCTCTGCAGTGTCAGGAGTTTCTGTGCTCCGATGCTGTTACACAGGAACTGTGGGTTAGGTTACTGCTCTGCAGTGTCAGGAGGTTATGTGCTCCGATGCTGTTACACAGGAACTGTGGGTTAGGTTACTGCTTTGCAGTGTCAGAAGGTTCTGTGCTCTGATGCTGTTACACAGGAACTGTGGGTTAGGTTACTGCTCTGCAGTGTGAGGATGTTCTGTGCTCCAATGCTGTTACACAGGAACTGTGGGTTAGGTTACTGCTCTGCAGTGTGAGGAGGTTCTGTGCTCTGATGCTGTTACACAGGAACTGTGGGTTAGGTTACTGCTCTGCAGTGTCAGGAGGGTCTGTGCTCTGATGCTGTTACACAGGAACTGTGGGTTAGGTTACTGCTCTGCAGTGTGAGGAGGTTCTGTGCTCCGATGCTGTTACACAGGAACTGTGGGTTAGCTTACTGCTCTGCAGTGTGAGGAGGTTCTGTGCTCTGATGCTGTTACACAGGAACTGTGGGTTAGGTTACTGCTCTGCAGTGTCAGGAGGGTCTGTGCTCTGATGCTGTTACACAGGAACTGTGGGTTAGGTTACTGCTCTGCAGTGTCAGGAGGTTCTGTTCTCCAATGCTGTTATACAGGAACTGTGGGTTAGGTTACTGCTCTGCAGTGTCAGGAGGTTCTGTGCTCCAATGCTGTTACACAGGAACTGTGGGTTAGGTTACTGCTCTGCAGTGTCAGGAGGTTCTGTTCTCCAATGCTGTTATACAGGAACTGTGGGTTAGGTTACTGCTCTGCAGTGTCAGGAGGTTCTGTTCTCCAATGCTGTTATACAGGAACTGTGGGTTAGGTTACTGCTCTGCAGTGTCAAGAGGTTCTGTGCTCCAATGCTGTTATACAGGAACTGTGGGTTAGGTTACTGCTCTGCAGTGTCAGGAGGTTCTGTTCTCCGATGCTGTTATACAGGAACTGTGGGTTAGGTTACTGCTCTGCAGTGTCAGGAGGTTCTGTGCTCTGACGCTGTTACACAGGAACTGTGGGTTAGGTTACTGCTCTGCAGTGTCAGGAGGTTATGTGCTCCGATGCTGTTACACAGGAACTGTGGGTTAGGTTACTGCTCTGCAGTGTCAGGAGGTTCTGTGCTCGGATGCTGTTCTACAGGAACTGTGGGTTTGGTTACTGCTCTGCAGTGTCAGGAGGTTCTGTTCTCCGATGCTGTTACACAGGAACTGTGGGTTAGGTTACTACTCTGCAGTGTCAGGAGGGTCTGTGCTCTGATGCTGTTACACAGGAACTGTGGGTTAGGTTACTGCTCTGCAGAGTCAGAAGGGTCTGTGCTCTGACGCTGTTACACAGGAACTGTGGGTTAGGTTACTGCTGTGCAGTGTCAGGAGGGTCTGTGCTCTGACACTGTTACACAGGAACTGTGGGTTAGGTTACTGCTCTGCAGTGTGAGGAAGTTGTGTGCTCTGATGCTGTTACACAGGAACTGTGGGTTAGGTTACTGCTCTGCAGTGCCGGGAGGTTCTGTGCTCCGATGCTGTTACACAGGAACTGTGGGTTAGGTTACTGCTCTGCAGTGTGAGGAGGTTCTGTGCTCTGATGCTGTTACACAGGAACTGTGGGTTAGGTTACTGCTCTGCAGTGTCGGGAGGTTCTGTGCTCCGACGCTGTTACACAGGAACTGTGGGTTAGGTTTCTGCTCTGCAGTGTCAGGAGGTTCTGTGCTCCGACGCTGTTACACAGGAACTGTGGGTTAGGTTACTGCTCTGCAGTGTCAGGAGTTTCTGTGCTCTGACGATGTTACACAGGTTATGCTGCCAAATTCTGGTCATAAAGGAAACTGCATAACAACAATTTTATAACAGCAGTTCTTACCTCCACTACGTTAACCACCGTGGTCTTCAGTTGCGCACATAAATCATTGACTGCATTACCAGCTCCCTGCAGAGAGATAACATGATGAGTTTAAATACAGGGAAGGAGGTTCTGTGCTCCAATGCTGTTACACAGGTGTAACCAGGGCTGGTGCAAGGGGATTTGGCGCCCTAGGTGAGCCTTCTCCCTTGCACCCGCCCCCCCCCCCCCCCCGGTGTCGGCCCCAACTCCTACCTCATTCTCGATCACGCCCGCTGACTGTGTGGTCTCCGGCACCTGGGGCCAATACTTTTGTGAGCCTCTCCTGCATCCCCCCCTTAATCCTTCTTGTACTAATTCTTAAGGTCACAGAAAATCAGTGGCATCTCTAGACAGAAGAATTGGGGGGGGGGCAGGGGGTGAGCCAAAATGACATTTATTCATCACACCCACCTCTATAGCATGGATCCTGCTTTAAAATTGGTTATAAAAAAAAGTGTTAATAAAAAAAGTCCAAAGGGTCTTCTGCGTAATTTTAAAAAGCTGGCCAGTTTCACACTTCTAGTAAAACTACTATAAAATTATTTGATAGCCTCATTCAACTAATTCTATATGGATTATGAGAGTGAAGTCTGGAATTTATAGGAAGGGACAGAATGTCAATATAAATCCTGCACCTCCAGTTCTGTATCTCTGTGCATCCACTGAAATTCCCCCAAACAATGGAGCTTGGATGTGTCCCTTACAGCTCATCATAGTAAAAGATATTTTCAAATTCTGGGGTCACCTCACTGTAATAGCAGCACAAACACCTTCCACTGCCAGGCACATTGTGAACTAACACAAAACCATGCATCATAACATAACAGTAATAACACCAAGGACTCAAACAACAATAACCCTACCTGTGAAAAAGCAAGGGTAAATATTACATTGGGTCCTAGAATACCAATACACCACCTACTGAGGAAACAAAACAAACCCGATTGCTATAGACCCCCCTACAGACAATACATGCTAGCAGAATCTCTCATCATAGTCACACACACAGAGCAGAGACAGACCCTCACCAAATACTCATTCAATAGCCCCCACAGTAGCAGCAATCATCAATAAATCTCTTGAAGTTGGGGAGCTTCCAATGAAATTAAAAACAGCTACAATCAGGCCTATACTAAAAAAAAAAGAACCTTAACCAAAATGACATGAACAACTACCGCCCAATCTCAAATCTACCTAAACTTGCAAAATTGACAGAGAAAGCTGTACTGAAACAACTCAATGAACACCTCGAGAACCACAAAATACTATATCCCACCCAACACGGTTTTAGGAAAAACCTCAGCACGGAAACTCTACTGCTCAACCTATCCAACAATATACTAAGAAGCCTTGATAACAATGTAGGTCACATTTTAATTCTTCTCGACCTCTCAGCGGAATTTGACTTAGTCGACCACAAAAAGCTAATATCTAGTCTAGCCAACATAGGTCTCTCTAGCAAAACTCTTGCATGGTTCACTTCTTATTTAAAAGACAGATGCTTCAAAGTTTCCATCAACAATGAAACATCTCAAGCCATCCCACTCGAGACTGGTGTACCACAAGGGTCTGCCCATTCAGCTACACTCTTTAATATTTATCTACTCCCTTTATGCCATCTACTGACTAGCCTAGGCATATCTTATTACATGTATGCTGATGACATACAACTCATTATCCCAATCACATCAACCATAGAAGAGGCTTTGACACTTGCCACCTCTCACCTGGAAGCTATAAAAAAGATGCTAATCCACCTAAAACTATGTCTAAATATGAGCAAAACAGAATGCATCCTAATCGAACGAAAAAAACCAGGACCCAAAACCATCCAATCCCTCCAGATAGACAACATCCACACACAACTTAAAGACAACGTAAAAGACCTCGGCTTCTGGATTGATAGTGAATTATCCTACAAGAAACACATCTCAACTAAAACAAGTGAAGGCTTCTACAAACTCCAAATACTCAAACACCTAAAACCAATGCTTCACTACCAAGATTTCCGAACCGTCCTACAGTCTCTCATCTTCACCAGTATCGACTACTGCAACACACTCTTGCTAGGCCTACCCAAAGTGACCTTAAAACCACTTCAACTTTTACAGAATGCCGCAAGAGTCCTAACTGGCAAATAGAAATCAGACAACATTACATTCGTCCTCAATAGCTTACATTGGCTTCCAGTCGAAAAAAGAATCAAATATAAAATACTTACAATCCTCCACAACGCAATTCACAAAACAGACAACACAGCCTTCGACAATGTCATACATGTACATAGATCGCATCGGACAACCAGAACAACAAGTAAATTATAACTAGAAATTCCATCACTCCCATCAGCCAAACTATCCAACACAAGGAGAAGAGCCATATCCATAGCTGGTCCAAAATTATGGAACTCGCTACCTGCTCACTTATCCGCTCAAACCAACATCAAGACATTCAAAAAAGAGCTTAAAACTTGGTTATTTTGTCAAGCTTTCAAAGATGGTATTGGCTAATTGCACACAACATATCTAGTTTACAATCATTTATCAGAACACTTATAAACTAAGGACTACATGGTTTGATGATAAACACATCGAGTGTTAAATGCTATCTTTTTCCCCACCTGAAGTTAATTGTTAAACTTTTTAATTTGTTTATTTTATAACATTGTTAATTTCAATTACTTAATTCTCTGATGTAACCTCTGTTTTTCTTCCAAGTTCACTGTTAATTGTAATATGTTGTTGTAACTGTGAACCAGGGTGAAGGCTGATAGCTATAACCTCGGTATAGAAAACTCTTTAAATAAATAAATAAATAAATAAATAAATAAATAAATACAGACTACAAAATAAAGGAGCACAAATTAGAAAAAACTGAAATGGAAACCCCAAGAAGCCAGACTCTGTGTATTAACAATGGAAAAACAGAACCACCATTCCTCATAAAACAATAAAATCAAGAAACATAAAGCATCAGTTATAATAGTAAAACCATACTAATAAAAGAATATTTTAAAACTACTGATAAATAGAATTTCTATTAATTAAAATCATAATCATTTTTTACAATTTCCCAAACACCAATAAAATATTACAAAACAGCACATATATCAAATAACACACAATAATTAATAAGTTTATAAGTGTTCTGATAAACGATTGTAAACTAGGTATGTTGTGTGCAATTAGCCAATACCATATTGATTTTAAAAACCACCCAATAATTAAAACTAATATTGATTTTAAAAAGCCCCTGCTGTCCATACGTGGCAGCTCTTGATTTCCAGTCACCCTGATATTGTCGAGGATTAGGAGGTTATCCTCTCTCTCTCACACATACTCTCACATGTCCATTCCCTCTCACACATACACTATCACATAGGGATGTGCAGACAAAAAGTTTATGTTCATAAGTCCATAAGTCGAAGGTGAAGGTCAATTTCGGTCAATATGGACATATGTAGAATTCCATAAGTTGAGGCTATGTCCATACAAGCACCGGTTCCCTAAATAAAAATTTAAACCCCTCACCCTCCTTAATCCCCCCCCCCCCCCAAGACTTACCAAAACTCCCTGGTGGTCAAGCGGGGAGTCAGGAAGACATTCCTGTATTCCTTTGCGAGTAGCACGTGACGTCCGCGTCACGTCGGAGTGATGCGGACGTCACGTGATTCACCGCGCCTCCGCTCCC
The DNA here is from genome assembly GCF_901001135.1 of Rhinatrema bivittatum. Lineage (NCBI taxonomy): Eukaryota > Metazoa > Chordata > Amphibia > Gymnophiona > Rhinatrematidae > Rhinatrema > Rhinatrema bivittatum. The sequence continues at coordinate 836,606,829 of NC_042615.1, forward strand.
GGACCCACGTTGGACCCAACTGGAACTTTTGGCCAGCTTGGGGGGGCCTCCTGACCCCCCCCCCCAAGCTGGCCAAAAGTTCCGGTTGTGTCCAGCGGGGGTCCGGGAGCGGAGGCGCGGTGGACCACGTGACGTCCGCATCACTCCGACGTGACGCCGACATCACGTGATTCACCGCGCCTCTGCTCCCGGACCCCCGTTGGACCCAACCAGAACTTTTGGCCAGCTTGGGGGGGCCTCCCCCCCAAGCTGGCCAAAAGTTCCATTTGGGTCCAACGAGGGGTCCGGGAGTGGAGGCGCGGTGGACTACGTGACGTCCGCGTCACTCCGACGTGACGCCGACGTCACGTGATTCACCCTGCCTCCGCTCCCGGACCCCCCGTTGGACCACCAGGGAGTTTTGGTAAGTCTTGGGGGGGTCAGGAGGGTGGGGGGTTTAAGTGTTTATATAGGATCAACAATCGCGATTTCCAACTTATTCAACATAGCTATTTTGAATAAGTTGGAAATCGCGATCGTTGCGCCTCATCACTTTTTTAAGTTAAAAAAAAAAAAAGTTGCGTTTTACATATGCGTTCAAAACGAATGCACACCCCTTCTGTCACATACTTACACATTCATGCTCTTATACCCAACCATAACCTCTCGCTCTCACAGACACTGACACACTCTCAGGCTGTAAGACACTCTCTCTCCCCCTCCACACACACACACCCACATTCACACACTTACACCCCTGGATTTTCTCATACACACTCTCTCTGCCTCCCTCATGTACACACAAACACACCCACCCAGGCAAGTTCCCAATCATTCTCACACAAATACACACACACACACACAGGCAAGCTCCCAGTCATTCTCACACTGAACCCCAGGCAGGCTCCCATTCATTTTCACACCACTCCCTCCCCAACCCCCAGGCATGCACACATTCATTCTCACACACACAGACCCCAGAAGACACCCATTCATTCTCATACACACACACCACACACAGGCAGGCACCTATTCTCACACATACAGACCCAAGGAAGACACCCATTCATTCTCATACACACACACCACACACAGGCAGGCACCTATTCTCACACATACAGACCCAAGGAAGACACCCATTCATTCTCATACACACACACCACACACAGGCAGGCAGCTATTCTCACAGATATAAACCCCAGGAAGACACCCATTCATTCTCATACACACACACCACACACAGGCAGGCAGCTATTCTCACAGATATAAACCCAAGGAAGACACCCATTCATTCTCATACACACACACCACACACAGGCAGGCAGCTATTCTCACACATACAGACCCCAGGAAGACACCCATTCATTCTCATACACACACACCACACACAGGCAGGCAGCTATTCTCACACATACACCCCCAGGAAGACACCCATTCATTCTCATACACACACACCACACACAGGCAGGCACCTATTCTCACACATACAGACCCAAGGAAGACACCCATTCATTCTCATACACACACACCACACACAGGCAGGTACCTATTCTCACACATACAAACCCCAGGAAGACACCCATTCATTCTCATACACACACACCACACACTTGCAGGCACCTATTCTCACACATACAGACCCAAGGAAGACACCCATTCATTCTCATACACACACACCACACACAGGCAGGCACCTATTCTCACACATACACCCCCAGGAAGACATCCATTCATTCTCATATAGACACACCACACACAGGCAGGCACCTATTCTCACACATACACCCCCAGGAAGACACCCATTTATTCTCATACACACACACCACACACAGACAGGCACCTATACTCACACATACAGACCCAAGGAAGACACCCATTCATTCTCATACACACACACCACACACAGGCAGGCACCTATTCTCACACATACACCCCCAGGAAGACACCCATTCATTCTCATACACACACACCACACACAGGCAGGCAGCTATTCTCACACATACACCCCCAGGAAGACACCGATTCATTCTCATACACACACACCACACACAGGCAGGTACCTATTCTCACACATACACCCCCAGGAAGACACCAATTCATTCTCATACACACACACCACACACAGGCAGGCACCTATTCTCACACATACAGACCCCAGGAAGACACCCATTCATTCTCATACACATACACCACACACAGGCAGGCACCTATTCTCACACACACACCCCCAGGAAGACACCCATTCATTCTCATACACACACACCACACACAGGCAGGCAGCTATTCTCACACACACACCCACAGGAAGACACCCATTCATTCTCATACACACACACACCACACACAGGCAGGCACCTATTCTCACACACACACCCCCAGGAAGACACCCATTCATTCTCATACACACACACCACACACAGGCAGGCAGCTATTCTCACACATAGACCACCAGGAAGACACCCATTCATTCTCATACACACACCACACACACAGGCAGGCAGCTATTCTCACACATACACCCCCAGGAAGACACCCATTCATACTCATACACACACACCACACACAGGCAGGCAGCTATTCTCACACATACACCCCCAGGAAGACACCCATTCATTCTCATACACACACACCACACACAGGCAGGCAGCTATTCTCACACATACACCACAAGGAAGACACCCATTCATTCTCATACACACACACCACACACAGGCAGGCAGCTATTCTCACACATACAGACCCCAGGAAGACACCCATTCATTCTCATACACATACACCACACACAGGCAGGCAGCTATTCTCACACATACACCCCCAGGAAGACACCCATTCATTCTCATACAGACACACCACACACAGGCAGGCAGCTATTCTCACACATACACCCCCAGGAAGACACCCATTCATTCTCATACACACACACCACACACAGGCAGGCAGCTATTCTCACACATACAGACCCCAGGAAGACACCCATTCATTCTCATACACATACATCACACACAGGCAGGCAGCTATTCTCACACATACACCCCCAGGAAGACACCCATTCATTCTCATACACACACACCACACACAGGCAGGCAGCTATTCTCACACATACAGATCCCAGGAAGACACCCATTCATTCTCATACACATACACCACACACAGGCAGGCAGCTATTCTCACACATACACCCCCAGGAAGACACCCATTCATTCTCATACACACACACCACACACAGGCAGGCAGCTATTCTCACACATACACCCCCAGGAAGACACCCATTCATTCTCATACACACACACCACACACAGGCAGATACCTATTCTCACACATACAGACCCCAGGAAGACACCCATTCATTCTCATACACACACACCACACACAGGCAGGCAGCTATTCTCACACATACAGACCCCAGGAAGACACCCATTCATTCTCATACACACACACCACACACAGGCAGGTACCTATTCTCACACATACACCCCAGGAAGACACCCATTCATTCTCATACACACACACCACACACAGGCAGGCACCTATTTTCACACATACAACCCCAGGAAGACATCCATTCATTCTCATATACACACACCACACACAGGCAGGCAGCTATTCTCACACATACAGACCCCAGGAAGACACCCATTCATTCTCATACACACACACCACACACAGGCAGGCAGCTATTCTCACACATACAAACCCCAGGAAGACACCCATTCATTCTCATACACACACACCACACAAAGGCAGGCACCTATTCTCACACATACACCCCCAGGAAGACACCCATTCATTCTCATGCACACACACCACACACAGGCAGGCACCTATTCTCACACACACACCCCCAGGAAGACACCCATTCATTCTCATACACACACACCACACACAGGCAGGCAGCTATTCTCACACATACAGACCCCAGGAAGACACCCATTCATTCTCATACACATACATCACACACAGGCAGGCAGCTATTCTCACACATACACCCCCAGGAAGACACCCATTCATTCTCATACACACACACCACACACAGGCAGGCAGCTATTCTCACACATACAGATCCCAGGAAGACACCCATTCATTCTCATACACATACACCACACACAGGCAGGCAGCTATTCTCACACATACACCCCCAGGAAGACACCCATTCATTCTCATACACACACACCACACACAGGCAGGCAGCTATTCTCACACATACACCCCCAGGAAGACACCCATTCATTCTCATACACACACACCACACACAGGCAGATACCTATTCTCACACATACAGACCCCAGGAAGACACCCATTCATTCTCATACACACACACCACACACAGGCAGGCAGCTATTCTCACACATACAGACCCCAGGAAGACACCCATTCATTCTCATACACACACACCACACACAGGTAGGCAGCTATTCTCACACATACAGACCCCAGGAAGACATCCATTCATTCTCATACACACACACCACACACAGGCAGGCAGCTATTCTCACACATACAAACCCCAGGAAGACACCCATTTATTCTCATACACACACACCACACACAGGCAGGTACCTATTCTCACACATACACCCCAGGAAGACACCCATTCATTCTCATACACACACACCACACACAGGCAGGCACCTATTCTCACACATACAGACCCCAGGAAGACACCCATTCATTCTCATACACACACACCACACACAGGCAGGCAGCTATTCTCACACATACACCCCCAGGAAGACACCCATTCATTCTCATACACACACACCACACACAGGCAGGCACCTATTTTCACACATACAACCCCAGGAAGACATCCATTCATTCTCATATACACACACCACACACAGGCAGGCAGCTATTCTCACACATACAGACCCCAGGAAGACACCCATTCATTCTCATACACACACACCACACACAGGCAGGCAGCTATTCTCACACATACAAACCCCAGGAAGACACCCATTCATTCTCATACACACACACCACACAAAGGCAGGCACCTATTCTCACACATACACCCCCAGGAAGACACCCATTCATTCTCATGCACACACACCACACACAGGCAGGCACCTATTCTCACACATACACCCCCAGGAAGACACCCATTCATTCTCATACACACACACCACACACAGGCAGGCACCTATTCTCACACATACACCCCCAGGAAGACACCCATTCATTCTCATATACACACACCACACACAGGCAGGCACCTATTCTCACACATACAAACCCCAGGAAGACACCCATATATTCTCATACACACACACACCACACACAGGCAGGCAGCTATTCTCACACATACACCCCCAGGAAGACACCCATTCATTCTCATACACACACACCACACACAGGCAGGCAGCTATTCTCACACATACACCCCCAGGAAGACACCCATTCATTCTCATACACACACACCACACGCAGGCAGGCACCTATTCTCACACATACACCCCCAGGGAGACACCCATTCATTCTCATACACATACACCACACACAGGCAGGCACCTATTCTCACACATACACCCCCAGGAAGACTCCCATTCATTCTCATACACACACACCACACGCAGGCAGGCACCTATTCTCACACATACACCCTCAGGAAGACTCCGATTCATTCTCATACACACACACCACACACAGGCAGGCACCTATTCTCACACATACACCCCCAGGAAGACACCCATTCATTCTCATACACACACACCACACACAGGCAGGCAGTTATTCTCACACATACACCCCCAGGAAGACACCCATTCATTCTCATACACACACACCACACACAGGCAGGCACCTATTCTCACACATACAATCCCCAGGAAGACACCCATTCATTCTCATACA